>NW_017386010.1:453160-505669 GCF_000237925.1 Schistosoma mansoni | reverse complement strand
ATATGCTATTTGTAAACGTCTCCCAAGGACAGCTTTATGCTATATACATACGTTTGATTTCTTCCTGTTGGGGTTACTTGTGTTTCCGGCTGCTTACGGAATATGTTTTCCCTACTTCGTCTTGGACTTCTCACTCTAGTTAGCGGGACCTGGGACAAGGGATTAGAATAGCCAATCGTGTCACTGTATCATTGACCTTCATTCCATTTACCGAGTAAGGAGAAATCATAATTAGCATCAAGCATGTCATTTGGCGACGGTGGTTTTGGAAACACGGATCCTTCCAAACTTGAATCATTACTTGAGCAGCAGCTGAAACTAATGCAGATGTTGACAGATATGAGTGCTTCCAGGTTTTCCATGTTGGTCTAACTTCAATTGACTCGCGCTTTCAACTATGAAAATACTAAATCTCCACAAAACCCCTTCTGATAATAAATAATATAATCCATTTTTATTGATCTACTCAACTATGAATCGATTTAGTAAGCTCTAGTACATGAGCTGTTTATACAAAACGTCTTAAATAGTTTCTTGCAGTCATTCAGTTAATTGATCAAGGACAAAGTAGAATTTGGCATCTACATTTTCGGTTCAAGTTATGACACCAAATCAACACGTTTAAATGAAATTATCAGGACAAATCTCAGAGTAGCAGAACTATTAAGAGGATGGTTAATAGTAGAAATGATCAGTCATAGACAATATGACGATTCGAGCAAAAAGAATGAATTTGGGTAACGAAAAGCATAAAATCGTTCCAAAACTGAAGATTTAAGGGAATACAGTTCGTGTATTCACTTGAGCAACTGAGCCCGATTCTGATCCATATTGTACAATACTCCAACTAGATAGTCTGCATCTACTACTTGTTATGACTCAATCCAATGTTTAATATTTACATAGACTAACGTCACATCTTAGTGTGACTTTTTTTTAAGTATCTTTCAACTTACTTATACACTAGCAAACATAGAGAGTCGAAGTTAATTGTTTTCAGTTTATATATAAAAGTGATTGTGACACACGACAACATTTCAAATGAGCAATCTCGCCATCTATTTATTATTACTCTGTTTTCGTTGGATATACTTCTATAAGTGTTTTATATATGGGGAATTACAAAACCTTATTATAACTATAGATATAGAAAGAAGGAAAGCATGAATGTATGATAGAATGAATGAATCTAGCTACTATGACCAATTTCGTGTCGTAACCTCCCTACTCCCTTTATGGTTTCTTTTATGTCGAAAGAATATAACAAGTTGTATTCTCGGGTTGGATTGTGTTTGGTCCCGTGTGGTCAGGTCATAGTGGCCTGAATACAGTTGTATGACCTCTCTCTCTCTCTCTCTAGTCTGATTATCGATTAATTCAACTATATTACTAGAAGGACAGATGACCTGTTTACGAATTGACAAATCGACCAATGAATGATGATCAAAACTTTAACACTTGTTGGTCCTCGAGTTTCTTCTATTCCAATGTCCAATCAGAAGACAAAGACAGGGAGTAGATTAGTTCTCTGTTGTATTTAATTCAATTGCGACTCAAAATTCATACAAGTAAAATACTTGAAATGTCTGGCCACATACCAACATAATTAGAGAATTACAACGTTTACATAACTTAGTTATAAGTGATCCAAGACCAGGGGAATAATTGACTAATGATAAATCTGGAATAATATGACATATGACAACGATTTACTGATCAAATGAAGGCTTAGAAAAGGATAATATAAAAATCCAACAGTCCAAGCGTCTCCTAATTATGTAATAAAGATATGGATGATAATCTTCGTAAAACAGTCCCAAAAGTTTTACTTAGGAATCATTCATCCCTCGATATGTTTTCAAGCATAGATTAGTATGTTCTCAAAACCCTCAACAAGGAGATCGCCCCCGAATGCCCTGGTACGGCCGAGGAAGGGGAGAGTCAGCTCTACCTCTCGAAATGCTCTCACATGGACACGAAGGTACAGCCACTGACACGGAAATCCTATTCAACGCATTTTCGCAGGCAGGTTGTTGTTTACAAAATTGAGAGAGAGAAAAGGGAATGTCCGGCACTTCAAGCGGGTCGGTGGATATAGAGGATCCACCTGGGGGTAGTTGGAAAACCCTGATTCCAAACCAATAGTGCACATGGATCCCAGTACCCTGAGGGAACAAATGGCGTATGAATCAATCGTTGGTCACCGGCTACCATGAGACTGCATCTCCTCACGATGCTCCACTGCCTTGTGTACTAGACCTTTAGGTCAAAGGCTGGTGGTGTGGCCCCCTAAGAAAACCACCTACTTCGGTTTGGGCACCTGTGTAGTATCACAGCCATCACACAAATCAAATGAGATTTGTGTAGCGCATATATATCTAGTGCCCCCTTGTACCGATATTTATATGTTTAAATAAATAATAAATAAACAACAAGGAGATCTCCATTTACTAGTACTGTTCAAACTTATATTCAATGACTATACTCCCAACATCACTTCGCATGTCTGGGTACTCGAATACTTAATAGTGATTTTCTAAATACTTCCTATTCTTGCAGAAATCTCTTACAATTCAGCCACGAATAAAATATGATTTGAGGGAACTGTAGAAAATGGTATTGTTTTCAAGGTTAGTCTATGTACAAAAAAACAAATACACTTAAAGATCTATGTGTGACATTGATATTCTAGAGGATTCCGGAATCAGGCTAAAATCAATAGGGAAATCGATAATATCAGGACACTAAACATAAACCATTGTTTTTCTAGACCTCTCTAAGAAGTTTTTATTAAACACCTACTGGGCGAAGTACTTTAGCTGTATCCCGAGATTCTGAAAACTTTCCTAAGGAGTTTTCGAGAAATCTCATCACCTTAAAAATAGTAACTGTCCTATAGGAGTGAAAAACAGACTTGACTAGTGTCTTTCAATGTTATCATTCAACGTACAATCCTTCAGTTTATTAAAACAAAAACAGTTTGATTTGCTTATATTGGTAAATTCTTAAAAAACTCATTTTTATCAAACTATCCCATTAACAAAATGAGTGAACGGTCGCTCAAAATCGTGGATTGGTTGAAGTTAGACATTAACACTGCTGGATACCGGCTAGCTCAGTGGTTTATCGGTTAAGGGCTCTGGCTCGAGACTGGTAGGTCCTGGGTTCGAATCTCGCGAGTGTGGGATCGTGGATGCTCACTGCTGAGGAGTCCCATAATAGGACGAGTTGGCCGTCCAGTGATTCCAGGTTTTCCATGATGGTCTAGCTTCAATTGACTCATGATTTCAACTGTGAAAATACTAAATTCTCCACAAAACCCCCTCTGATCAACAAAATGAGTGACAAATATGTTTACAAGTCTTTTCTTTATAGGGGAACAGTTATTAAAGTAGAACATTCATTTATTCCACACATACACACATATACTTCAAGAAAACCTAGTTTCATACATATAACACTCTTCTTCAAAAAAAAAGCTAATAAGAAACACGTACATTTCAGAGCTTCTATTACTGTTAAAGAGAAAGAAAAAAGATCAAACGAAAACAACAACTTCAAGCGGGAAGTTAATCATTTGTTATTGTGTTATTTTTTTCAAACGAATCATTCATGATGATTGATTATCTGTCAGGTTATATCAACAAATAGTTTGCCCAAAAATATAAATAGCCATTGTTATCATCTATATTCTAAATTGATAGATCATGAAACAATATACTTTTATATGTATTACATTTGAGGTGTTTGTTTTTAAACTCCTGAATAAGTAAGTACATAGTGAGGTAAGCAAGTAAGTATAGAGAAAAGTGGGGAAGAGGAAGGAAGAAAAATGGAAAACTTTTAGAAAGTGGAAGAAAGTAATGAAGCTTGAAAAAATTACAACAGCTGACTAAATATATATATATATATATATAAATATATATCGAACACTGAGGTCATAGTGTTATTTGACTATCTCAAATAGCCGATGACACGAAAAAACTTATGGTTAGTAGAAGATTTTAGAATTAAGTCCTTTTTTTGGAAAAATATATAAGTAAAATAAGACGTAGATAGATCATGAGTAATTTTATAACACAGAGAATACCTGATAGAATCGAAAAAGACATTTTAATTATAAGTAAAGTTGTATAATAGCTTATAGTGGAATTCAGGATGAGCATTTCGTCCTCTTCAATTCCAACAGCTCAGTGGATAACTCGCTCATTGTTTGATACGAAAGGTAGTTGGTTTGAGTCACGGTGTGAACATCAACACTCAGGTGTAAGTACATCCGGTTATGAGTCCTGAATCGGATAAGATGAGCGTCCTGTACTCCACTGCGAGCCACCATCCAAGTTTATATAAAAACTTGTGGCTATATACCAATATTAAGGTGATCCACTCAAGATGCACATGGGTTAAACAAAAATGATCAAAATTCAGTCATTGACGTTCAACAACGCTGAGATTTAGATGACTGGTTATCGGAATATCAATTTTTACAATGAATTATTGAATGTGAAGTTAAGCAAAAGGAAGGCTCAAATAATTATCAACACTTAAATCAGTAATGCTTCTTGGTCTATAATGGAATTATTTATTTTAATTTATAGATTTATTTTTCTTATAGGACAGCTGTTCTTTAAAAGACATTGCTTCCAGTAACTTGTGTGTATTTGATCATTTGATGAAAGCATTAGCTTTCTCATGACTTTCACCAGCTCAAAAATGAGCTTTCAAAAATGAAATCGATATTTAGCTAATCAGAATGCATTTGTGATATGATTAGTTCATTACATAAAAAATCAAAAGTAGTTAAGGTTAGAACTAGATGATAAAGTTAGGAGTAATGCTTAGGGATAGTGTGAGGTTGCTTTTAAGCCATTTAGATAATTAATTAGGCAGTTGTTTGTTGGTTTGTTTTTAAACGTCAAAATGAATAAATTAAGTTGACAATTCACGTATAATAGTTTACATTGGCTAGACTTCCCATGTTTATCAACCTTCAGCGTTCCAGTTATTAAGTATTTGTATGTTTTATTTAGCATATTGATAAGATACAAGCCACTAATGATTGCGTTTGGAATTTAGCGCAAAACATGCACTAGCCGTTACGTAAATCCGGCTGGTTCGTCTGTAAGGTGAACGTCTACTGACTTATCCTTCAAATTCGAACATGATTGAAAATATAATAACTTTAGTATAAAATTAAGTTCAAAGATGACTGTCTTTATTAACTACAAGAAACTAGAGAGTACGCTGGAAAGATGGTCTAGTTATTTATGAACATTAATTCAAGAAAACATGAAACTTCTTCAAATTTAGATCTCATGATAGTTTTAGTGCAAAAAGTTGATAATTGAATGATAATTGTTCTGTAACTCATAAAATTTGTTTTGATTATATTGGTATCCAGATCAAATAGAAATCTATGTCTTTGTTTCCACGAGCCTAAGGTTATAATAATTATTATGCACATAATAATCAATGGTTTTAAGAAAAGCTCCTTAAGTTCTAATGCAAAATCTTTGACCTAAATAGTTAAAATATGTTGAAAATCAGAGTTGTAAGAACATCAGTGTTGATGGATAGTGATAACTGAACGTTGTGACTTAACTGAATTGTCGATATTTGAATGGTGAACACGATGGATTAACGGTAAAATGGACACTGTAAATTATGAAGTTTTTCAGTTTGTTCCTTAATGAGGTCGTGGGTACTTAAAGTTGTGACGTCGCATTTATAGGACGAAACTCCCAACCCGCAATTTCATCTCTGAGTAGTGACCAATGTCATTCTTGGTTATTCTCTTTTCGTGCTAAATGGTAATCCCCAAGAAAGTGTACTTAGAATCTTATAGAAACCGATACTTCCTGTGGGATTCGAACTCGCATCACCTAGCTTTTCAATCTGAAACGTTAAAATTACGCTATTTGAGTCACAACATACCTCCTGTAGGTCTGATGTTATCGATTTATCATGAATTCTTCTATGTAAACTGCCCCAAAAGCGGGTAGTTCTACATAAATTGCCTAACCAAACACTATAACAGTTTCCAGTAATACACTACTGATTGGTACGTTAGGCGGTTGAAGGTAGTCAACAGGAAACCCAATTCCCTCAACATTGTGTAGACGTCCTAGTGATGAGTCCCAAGTGCCACGAAACCATGGTTAAACAGAGTCTCCTGTCGACTACCTCCAACTACTACTTAAAATGTTGATATGATGCATACGATGTTGAGTTACTTAAACTAATGACTAAACTACAATAACTTGGTCGATAGAATTCCAGGTTCTCTATCTGGTCAAATCAGGAAGAAAAAAATCAACACTAATGTAAATAAAAAATGTATCATGCACAGTAAAATATAAAATCTTAATTTACTTAGTATTGTAAGTAAATTTCAACTTCACCCCATTGCACAAGCAAGTGGCTATCAGGACTCAGTAGCCGAGTGGATAACGCGATGGCGTTTGAAGCGAAAGGTACTGGGTTCGAGTCCCAGAGTGAACATCAACTCTGAGATGTGGTAGGTACATCCATCTGACGAGTTTCAAATAGGACGAAGTGGCGCGCGTCCTGGATTCCACTGCTAGCTACTATCCATCTTTGATTATCATGCTTTTAAGATCTTAATTGTCTAAATAAAAATCATATCTCTGTGTTGATATTCACTATGGTTTGTAAACATTTTTTTTAAAAAGTAATTCGTTTGTTAAATCGTACTTTTGTTAATAATCACCGTGTTCCTTATTGGTAAAAAAAAAGACACTTTTTAGGGGAGTAAACAAATAAAGAATGTGACCTTGTCTTGTTTTTTTTTTCTTTATTATTATTATCTATTTTTGACCCATTCTAAGTAGAGAATATAAATGTATGTTATATTCACTCACTGATATCAACATCTTTGGAAGTAACAACTGTCTTTGAAAATTGATCTATGAATTTTAATATTTTGATAAATTTGGAATCAAGTTAAATGGTATTTCTTTGACCAAAAAAATAGCCATCAAGAGAGAATATCTCCATGTTTTAAATAAATGGATTTAAATAGAAACAAATATTTGATAACTGAACTGTTTGTAAACTAATAGTCGTAATCAGAAAGGATTTTGTGGAGATTTTAATAATTTGATAGAGTTGAGATCATGAGTCAATTGAAGCTAGACCACCATCGAAAACCTGGAAGCACTGAATGGCCAACTCGTCCTATTATGGGAATCCTCAGCAGTGCGCATCCACGATCCCGCACTCTCGAGATTTGAACCCAGGACCAACCATTCTCGCGCCAGAGCACTTAACCGATAGACCACTGAGCTAGCCGGCATCCAACGGTGTTTATGTCTAACTTCAACCGATCCACGAAATTCAGCAACCATTCACCAATGTCATCAGTGAGTTGATATCTCCCAACAGACCTGGTTGAACTCCACTGGTTACTGCTTCTCACTAGAACTCCAGGAAATACCTCATGGAGCCAGTCACTAATGAGCACATGATCATTATCAGAAGGGGTTCGGTGAAAATTTTAATAATTTTATAGAGTTAAGATCATGAGTCAATGGAAGCTAGACCACCATGGAAAACCTGGAAGCACTGGACGGCCGTTTCGTCCTATTATGGGACTCCTCATCAGTGCGCATCCACGATCTCACCGTCGTAATGTTAATCTTTAAAGCTCCTTATTAAAAATCAATATAAGAACAGATGAACATTTGGCTGTAACTAGCTCCAAATGGTATATATCTCCATACATACACAATTCCATTATCAGTTAGAACCCAAAAAAAATAATTAGTAACTAAGCTTTTATCAAATCAAATTCCTTTATATCATTCATTCCAATCACTATATCATTCATTCAAATCAGCTTTAAAATCATTTATTGCATGATAGAATTATTTTTGACCTTATATCTATCTATCTATTTATTTACTATTAACAATATTAATCATTTCTAAATTTAGAAAATTAAAAACCAAAAAAAAACGAAGAAGAAGAAGAAGAAGAAATTCCAATCAATAATCTTTTTTTTCAGTTCGTCACTATGGTTAGTAAACTAATAAACTTAACAATAGAAACTATTATTGATTAATCAATAATCAATAAATTACTCATTCATATGATTGATACATTGAAGTTATGGTTACACGTATGGAAACTGAAACACACTATACTTCATCATAAGGTGTGTGTGTGTTTGTGTAGGCGCCTATGGTTCAATTTGCTTTCATGTGTGAATTATTATTATTATTATTATTAGTATTAGTATTAGTATTATTAACACTTTACAGTGTTCATTTCCATTTGATTGAGTAAAAACAAGATGAGACCTTGTTGAGAAAAAGTGGTTTCGAATTACTTTAGAGATACGTTTGCCCTAAGTAAATAAATTCAATTATTTTCGGTAGTTTTGGATTTATTATTTGATTAATTAGATTGGTCAGAAGGGGTTTTTGTGGATATTTCAGTATTTTCATAGTTGAAATCATGAATCAATTGAAGCTAGACTACCATCGAAAACCTGGAATCACTGGACGGCCAACTCGTCCTATTATGGAACTCCTCAATGGCAGTGCGCATCCACGATCCCACACTCGCGAGATTCGAAATCAGGACCTATCAGTCTCACCCCAGAGCACTTAACCGATAGACCACTGAGCTAGCCAGCATCCAATGGTGTTAATGTCTAACTTCAACCAATCCACGAAGTTTGAGCAACCGTTCACCAATTGTCTTCAGTGAGTTGATATCTCTACAACAGACTTGGTTGAACTCTACTGGTTACTGCTTCCCGATAGAACTCAAGGAAACATTCCTTACAGTCAGTCACTAGTGAGCATATGATTATATATCAAAAAGGGTTTTTTGTGGATATTTCAGTATTTTCATGATCATTAGATTGCAATTGTAATAATTTTACAAGGGGTTTGTTTTTGATTTACTCAATATGATGATGAGGTCAAAACTTAAAATAATAAATATCACCGAAATATGGAGATCGAAAGATTGATGAGTAAAATAGTTGGAGATTTATTTGTTCATATATTTGAACACATAAACATTGGGATAAGAAAGCACCAAATACATATGCATTACACAATAACAATGAGGCCAGTAGTAGTTATCATTGATTTGTGTGATAGCTGTGATACTACACAGGTGCCCAAATAGAAGTAGATGGTTCTCCTAAAAGGCCACACCTAAAGCCTTTGACCTAAAGGTCTAGTACACAAGGCAGTGGAGCATCGTGAGGAGATGCAGTCCCATGGTAGCCGGTGACCAACGATTGATTCATACGCCATTTGTTCCTTCAGGATACTGGAGCCCATGTGAACCATTGGTTTGGAATCAGGGTTTTCCAGTTCCTCTAGTTGGATCCTCTATATCTACCAATCCGGTTAAAGCGCCGTACATTCGCTTATCGTCCTCTGAATTTCGTAAACAACAGTAATGCCACTGTGAGAAGGTAGTGAGTAGGACTTCCCTTTCAGAGGCTATATACGCGTGTCTATGTGAGAGCATTTGGAGAGGGAGAGCTGATTTTCCCCACTCTCTGCCGTACCAGGGCCTAATGTTAACAGTTAGATGTTAATTGCCCAATCACATAAACTGAAGTGTTTTTTTTGATCAAGTGTCCTTCAAAGTTATGACTCATTATCAACAATGTACAGAGACCCATAATTTCATTTCAATATTTTACTGTACATTTACAACAACAAAAACATTGTTATCCAGGACATTAACAGTACACATAAAAATGAGACAAACAAAGGACATGGAAAATTATGTCTATTTATATCTTAGCGTTAATGTTTTGTTTATCATAATGGTGTCTTGATGATCATAAAAAAGAGAAGTGAATACAAAATGTATAGATTGGAATAAATCTAGTTGATAAGAGGAAAACATGGTTGCTTCTATAAGAAAGAAAGTGGTGTCTCTTTTTCAATGTTCAATAAAGGTAAATTGTCCAGCATTTTCAAGCATTTGACCATTCATTTAATGAGACAGTGCTGTGTATAAAGAGTACGAATTCCATCGTAGGTTTCATTTCAATCACTTAATTCTATTTACATGTTAGAATGTACCACTTTTAACGCACACCAAACTCACCAGATGTAAAAGCAAGTAAAGTGAATGTTAGAGTTTCAAATGAAATCCTCAGTGAAAATTATGCTTCCTCATGCCGTAATCACTAACGAAGTGAATAATGAATAGAAAATGCCCGAAAATACTTGATACGGTATGTATATATAGAATATTGAAAAAATGAATGTACTACACATATCCTATCTCCATTAAATTTTTCTTATAAAAAAAATTGACAGTTAAATCTAATTTGATTACAAAGCGCTTAATAGTAAGTACCATTGACAAAACAATTAACAGTAGCAAGGGAACTAACACAAACATGATATTGGTACTACTCTCAACATTCAAGCAGTTCTATAGAAGGTCAAGTACAATCAGTTAGGACACAAATGGAGTTTCTAAATAGAATAGTGAATGATTCTTACAACAAACAACATTTTCTTTAAGATTATCTATATAGCCTGCTGATGAGTTGAACCAGTTTAAATAAAACCTAGATCCATGACTTCCTGTTAAAGAGTTCTACATTCGAACAAGACAGCTGTTCTATGCTCCTTGATGTTCAATAATTTTCTAACTGATGTTAGTCCACAATATAAACTACTTTCAGATTGAACAATATTTACAAATTTATTAGCTGGACTAGTCAAGGCATGAATGTGCTCACATCCAATCTTGAGGTCAATGTATAAATAATAAATTATAAAGGAGACATGCTATTAGAGAAAACTGAAGGGTCAGAAGGACAGAGATGTCTATACATACTAATGATTTGTGTACCTAGTCAGTTGGCTTGCCATTCAAAGCTTCCTAGTCATTTGTCAGTCGTCCTACTTGTTTCAGTGGTTGGGTGAAGATACAGTAAATGTGTGTATCTGAATAAGACTCAGTAGAACGTAACGCAAACCTACTTTGTCAATCTCAAAGACATCACATTGTTCGAAGTATATTCATTACAAGAGAAAATTATTACAATCCCTAAGTTTATTATTATAGATATATAAACAGAAAATATGGTTGACATCGTTTTATGAAAACAAGTCTGTGTTTATTGTGTTTAGTTTTTGCTTCATTAAATGTCTAGAAAATCTTCTGTTGAACCATTTTCTTTGCCCCTTCTGATAATAATAAACGACTAGTAATCGATAATCATCTCAGGAGACAAGTAAATGCCTATTGTATGCAAACATTCTTCATTTCATAATCCCTAATTGTAAGTGATAGAAAGTTTGAATGAAGATTAGCATAAATTGTGCCTATAAGTGCATGCGTATGGAACGCTGACTTAATGGTTGTTAAAGTAGTCAACTTTCAATTATTTTGATGAGAGCATATCTGAAACCCCGTTTCATAGATTTCAGGTTGAGTAAAATAGTAGTTAATATCAGTAGAAGTCATATGATTGAATGTGGTTAGTGAACTGGGTACACAAATACGTCTGTGCATGATTACTGAGTAACCTACACGTCTAAACTTTAAAAAAATATGATCAGCTCTCATCATCAGTCATATGATCAAAAAGTCAATGAGTAATTAGCAACGTAAAAATTTTCTCTCTGCTACTGTGTTACATGTTGAAAATCCCCTAGCTTTCTTTCAACCCATTCCCACACCAGCTAATATTGACTGTCGAGAGAGATAGTAGTTATTCACTCGTAATTCATAGTTGAACCACTTCAGTCGAAGAAGATGAACTCCATCAACTGATTTGTCATCTTTATCCAATATCCTGCATCTAACCACAAATCAGATCGCTCAATGGTCCTAACATACGCGAGCAGTGCTTAGTCAGCATCGATGATCAAATACTAGTAACCTATAAACATTACATATTTTTAGAGGTAGAGTTTCATATGCATAAATTACTAGAGAATAAACTACCGTGAAGTATATTTACTCTCTAGTTCGTTAGTAGATATCATAAAAAAGTTGCCTTAATTTTCATAAAAATCCTCCTAACGGTACACAGATTATTAGAACGTTGTTATATAATGAAAATAACCGTTATGAAATTTGGTGATAAGTTGGGTTTTCAGAAACAGCTTAACCTAGTAGTACTATAATCTATGGACGAACTAATCAAAAGACCCTGTTTATTTTTGCACAATATTCATTCATTTATATGGTTATAGAACAGTTTTGAGTTACAGCTGGTGTCAGTTCATGATAATAACCACTAATCATAACATCAAATACCCATCTCTAACCAATAATAATGTAGAGATCCTTAAAAATCTGTTTGGATCGTTTTAAAGGTTCTAGAAGATGGATAATCTGTATCCTTAAAGGTGATGTTTTACGTTTTTGGTTTTTTGGCTTACAGGGTAAGTAACCTATAGTAAGACATCGCTAGATTGACTAATTATATAAGTTAGCTCACATCTTGTAGTAGTATTGTTTTCTTTTCTACAAATTATACGTGTACAAAATCTATTCTCTGATTGGTTAAGAAGTAGTTGAAAATTTGTCGTGGCTATCTAAACCTCATCCCTATGCTATACTCTTATCCAAAACGTGGCCGAAATTGCTGGATTTGACACATTTAGTAAACATTTGAAATGTTTCGGACAAATTCAAACTAGAAAAAAAAACTTATCTATCCTGAGAAATTCAAATACTTGGTGTAACGAATGGGTTTAAACTCAACATTGTTGACAGTAACCTAAATATTTATGCGCCCCCAAATGCCCTGGTACGGCCGAGAGTGGGAAGAGTCACCTCTCCCTCTCGAAATACTCTCATATGGCCAGCGAATATATAGCCTCTGCCAGGGAAGCCCTACTCACTGCCTTCTCGCACCACGGGTGTTGTTTACGAAAGTGAGAGGACGAAAAGCGAATGTCCGGCGCTTTAACCGGGTTGGTGGACACGGAGGGTCCACCTAGGGGAGTTGGAAAACCCTGATTCCAAACCAATGGTGAACATGGGCTCCAGGATCCTGATGGAACGAATGGCGGACGGACCTGTCATTGGTCAACGGCTACCATGGGACTGCATCCCCTCACGATGCTCCACTGCCTTGTGGATCAGACCTTTTGGTCAAAGGCTCGGGGTGTGGCCCCCTAAGAAAACCACCTGCTTCGGTTTGGGCACCCGGGCAGTATCACAGCCCACACACACACAAATAGTGTGGCGCATATGTACCTGGTGCCCTTTTGTACCAATATACATGTGTTTAAATAAATAAATAAATAAAAATATTTATGCGCATATGTCTTTCTACATACGTTTATTTAGATATACTAGTTTAATAACTCACACGAATGATGGTTTGTGAAGATAAAATCGAAACTTCATCACTAATTATAGGTTACTGACTTCATAGGAGGCGAAATCAATAGAATTAACATAAAATTGACGTACATACATATTGGACATCACTTTTTCGATATATTGGTCAAAAGTTCAGCTTTAAAACCAATTATGATAATCAGTATGAATGTACAATATGAAACATGACAAAAACAGTCATATGATCAACTTTATTCATTGATTGACGCATTGTTGCTGTCAATTTTTTTTCCCCAGTTACGATTATCTTTTATGTAAACATTCTGTTTTAAATTAGTTTCCAATCTTAATTTTCGATTCTTCAGCGTCGTATATCCACAATCCAAAACTCTCAGGTTCCCCATACGTTTTGTGCACGCTACCCTAGAGACTATTAACCTAAGAACCAAGTTAACAATATTATCAAAATTAGTCAGTTTCAGGATAACACTTCATTCAGAAATGATCGAAGTTGGCAATGTTAGTGACCTACTTAATCATGAATCAATGTTCTGAACGATATCTTGTTTACTGTGAGTTTTAATTGTTGTGAATTCCAATTCATGTGGCGAGTTATGAGTATGTAAAGTTGAGGAGCATCGAACTAGAACATATCAGCATTCTGATAATTCCAAAGATTAAAATCTCTCTTCAAAGTAGTCTAACTGAGATCAAATGAACAATGAACTTAATATTCCTGGACAACTTAAAAATAATAGGTTCAATATTCAACAGATCAAATTTATTAATTTCCAAATTGTTTTCCAATTTCGTTCAATCAACCAGGAAGTTACAGATAGAATGTTCGTGAAATAATAAGTATGCTTTCCATCCGAAACCACTATCCTAGGTGGAAATTAATTGATGCTAAATAGCCCATGATGTTGCAATTCTCGAGGGGAAACTGAAGAGAATGTTACCTAGGCGAACATTTATATGTCAAGTGAACCACCCACTGCCCTCTAATCCGTTACAATAGTCTGGCAGAAACCTTCATTATCCAATTTTAAAGTTTTAAAAAAACGTATGACGCCATTGCAGATGTTTCGAGTAAACAGATTAACAATGAGGTTAGAAGAGAGGGAGAAAGTAAAACTATAAAGTCATGTATTCTCGTCACAAAAAAATCAAGTACAATAATAACAATAATCTTAGGATTATTTGAAATATTGACAGGGTATACCATCTGATAAGTTAGTCACAATTTCAAACCTAGTTCCATTTACTCCGTTCTACGCAGCTGTTCATTAGCCATCGCACAAACGAAGGATGGCTTTAAACTGAACACATAAACCTGTACTCGCTAAATAAGTAGTAATTTTAGATGAAGCAGTTTTATAGAGATCTGTTTAATTTGTAGGTACCATTAAAAGCAAGAATAAACCTGATGTGTTTCGTCTTAGTACGAGACTCCTCGTCAGTGGACAACCATGATACCACCAGAGATCAAACTCATAGTTTTCTGGTCTTGTGTAGAACGTTTAAGCATCAGGACCAATGATTAGACATCAGATAATACCGTATTAAATTCAATGAGTTTACGATATACCACAAAAATCATTCATTGTCGTTCGTAACAACTGTTTCACTCATAACTGAATTCAGTCTGTAACAAACACAATCTACATATGAGTTCTAAACGACTGAAGTTTTTAGTTCTCATTTCGATAAAGTAATCAACAATTCAAAATCCTAAGGATTTATTATCAATAACAAATAACTAACGACTTCATCATGTTATTGTCATTATCTCAGGAAGATGACTTAGTTTAAATCATGAAATAAACGGTGAAAATCGTAGAATCCTTCATAATTCGCTAAATAAATTTTCCATGCACAAACTTGACAGTTCGTTTAGCCTAGTAGATAAAAAAAATCATGTAAGACTCAGCATATAGACCGATGTTTATTCATTTTTCTCCATATCAAAAAGAACAGTTTAATCCTCCTTTAAAAATATCCTAAAACAATTGACTGATCAATAAATAGTGACCGAGTTAATGTTTGCCTAGTATTTTTCAGTGTTGATCTAATTATATCGATCAAGTTATCAGGAGTCCAGCACCAGTCCAAGTGATTCAACATTGTTTGTTCTGATTTGATGTTAGATTTTTGGAGGTAAGCAATATGAAACTTTGGATTTAGGTCTCATACTATTTGGTATTCAGATGAAACAATGAAAAAAAACGAAGATGATCTGAAAAACGTGATGTATTTGCAACACACATTTCGAGCAATCTGGTCATGTATATACTTATCTAGGCATTCTATATGGAAATTAATAAAGGTCAGTTAAATAAAATTTGAAATAAACAAAGTGATAATTGTAAACAAAGGACAGAGAAAATTAAGGGGAAAATGTTTGCATTACCCTAGGTCATAAAATAACTTAAAGATTACCAGAATAAATTCAAGGTTACGACAAATTGTTTGTGTACACATGAAGGGGTTTGAATTTACGAATAGTCAGTGTTTCTATAAACTAAAGAATTTATCCTTGACAATTTTTATACAACATTTTAAAAGCTTTATTGATGTCAATTCTATGCCCCCTTTCAATTAAATGCTTTGCTATTGATGAATATGGTTTTCTACTTGCCACATTTATCGGAGTATTTACCACTAATTGGTTTTAAAGCCATCTGGTCACATGTTCTATTGGTATTTGCCAGCAACATGTATCTTTAATCTTGAGAGAACTACCTTTCCCTAACAAGCAACATCTCAGCATAATGTATTCAATACCGAATCATTTGGACTAATGGATACAGTGCAAATTGATTGTTAGAATTCAATCAGCACTAAAAAGCACTTGGCAAACATGATATTATTCACTATTCAATGACCAAACAACTGTAAATATCTGTCCTAAAAAAAGTCAGCTAAGTCATAACTGGCTCAGTGGTAATGCCTCAAACTGTAAATTTAGATGATATGGGGCCGAACCCAATAGTGATCACTAGTTCCTTCAAGAATATAGGTAAAAATTACTAAAGGGTGTGCATATGTATTTGGTGCACCTTCATACCAATATTTGTGTTCATGTAAATAAATACATAAAATTGAGGAGTGCCAAACAGCATGAAACCTAGGTCCAAGGTTTTCTGTTGACTGTCTCCAAACACCTAACATATACTGGGAATTATAGCTAACAGAGAAATCCAAGACGGATGTTTCGCCTTACTTTCGATTCGTCAGTTGGATCTAACTTACTCCTAGTGGTGATGCTCACAGTGAAACTTGATGCCAGTACTGATCATTTAAAGTGGTAACATGTTCTCTATTAAGCTACTGAGTTCAGATAACCATTAACATGTTTGATAAGTACAATATTCACTTGTAAGGATTTGTAGTATCTCGTTGTGGATCAATTTCAGCCCTAAATATCAGCTGGTAGTAAGAAATTAAAAATGCATACCAATAATTTATTGACTCATTCTTTGGTAATCATTTTTCATTCCAGATTAATTTAAAAAATGGAAAAGTTAGCATGGAAAGTGTGTATGGATTGCTTAATTGGAAGATTATTTTACATAATGGACTTATTTCAGGGTTAGACAATCACTAAGGATCAAGAAGTACTGGATAGATATTTCGTCCTAGTAATGGGCTCCTTGGTGATGGTATGTATCTACAACTTCGTTAGGGATCAAACTCATGAGCTTTAGGTATAACAAAGAGTGCTTCACTCATAGACCACTAAGCTGGTACCTATTAGTATGCTTCCTTTACTTTATATATTTGGGATAAAGGGGGGAAACAGCTAAACGTTAATATTGAAGCCAACGTAACTCAGTAGCCAACGAGTTTCGCATACTCAACTTTTAATCATATATTACTCGATTTATAATGGTTAAATACACCACCTAACCAAAGTAGGTAGAGTGTGTTCTGAACTAATGATCTAATGATTACGTAAACAGAAAAAAGACGTAATAATTACTAAGGTTATTGATTAATTACCATGGCCTGTAATACCTTAACAAGCTGACAACTAGATCTCAAAATATAAAGTGAATGAACCCCGGATATGGAGTTATCGGAAATCGATTTTTTTTATTTAGTGAACGGCAATTTTCTATCACAATTAATGACTAGTAAATCTGACAAGAATCTTATAAACCAATCTCAAACAACTTTGATCTCTAATATAAACGGCAGCTGAAAATATACGTTCGAAAAGTATCTGAAATTATGATACTATAAAGACAAAATATAATAAAAATCCTAAAATTGTCTACTTTTATATATCAGCATTCTGGCTAAGCGATTTGCATAAACATATTGAATCCAGAAAAGATAAATAAGACGAGGGAAACAAGGCTTGATAAACAGCCAACTGTAAAAACAGTCAGAATAAGTTAGGCACTACTCTACTCATTTAAAATTTTAATCCACTGAATATTTTTCTTACTACAAGGAGGGCTACTGAGATTATCGAGTTTTGTAGTTTACATCATGGACTAACTTTAGTCAAACAATCAGTGAAAGCCAGAAAGCATTGGACCAATGTTTTGTCCTAATATGGGGCTACCCAACAGCAGCGAGTATACACGATTACACTAGGGGTTGAAACCAGGATCTCCAGATCCCTTGGTGAGAATTTAACCTTCCAATTACTGAGTCGTGATTCAATGGTTTACATTTCTAAATTAAGTTGACTCACAAAGAAATGAATATAATCAGATCTTATTGCCGTTTACTGGATTCATAAAAGTTTAGGAACATTAGTCATAGGTCATGTGAAAATACATAATGAACACAAAGCGTTAGTAAAATGTCTAGGACTCATGAAGACAGGCAAATAGAAAAGTATTCAGCAAATCTGAATCAAAAGTAAACATTAGTTAGATGACAAGTGCTACATACAATTGGTGGGTTCTCTAAAACAGTCAACACCAACTTGATTGACTTTTGAATTGTAATAACTACACTTAAAATATAACACTAATAAAAAGCGAATTCATATCGATTGAGATAACCTGTTCTTGTTGTCAGCTTGAAAATTTACGCACTTGGCAACAATAATTTATAATACCCTTTATTAAATTGTACAGAAATCCAAATTTTGTCAAAGTTTAAATCTGTTTTCTTTTGTTGAGTTGTTTGTAATGCTCTATCCCACACCCACACCAATTCTGTTTAGCAATCATTTCAGCATAATGTGTTAAGTGTAATTTATACAATACACTAAACACCCCAAGTATCATGAATGGCCACGACAAAAATATATTATTTTAAGAAGCGGTTAACGACAGTGTTTAAAATTCCTTTTTCAGAACCACGATTCATGTAGATGATTACACACAACTGAGACTAAGGAACACTTTTTGAGTGTATGCTGGAAGATGGTTAGTTACCTTACGTAATACATTAAATCCTAGTACATCAGGGGTGATTAGAGCTTACTGTCCATTGGTTGAAAGATTAATGCTCTAAATAGTAAGTCACTATTGCTGCATGTTAATTTCCACCAAAAAAATAATCGATAATCCATCACTTAATAATGGTTTTACGTACCAACGGAAAATTCGTCATTGCTTAAGACACAGATTTAAAATGAAATATTTGAACTATAAATAAATGGCCAGATCACAGTTAAGCTCTCCCTCTCTAATTCACTTCAGGACAAATCTATCAATCTTAAAAATAACCATAGTAAATGATCATAAAGACATCCATATTTAAACTATCATTTGACAAAACATCTATACATTATCATAGTTGAAATCATGAGTCAATTGAAGCTAGACCACCATCGAAAACCTGGGAGCACTGGACGTCCGTTTCGTCCTATTATGGGACTCCTCAATGGCAGTGCGCATCCACGACCTCGCCTCGCGAGATTCGAACCCAGGATCTACCAGTCTGAAAATACTAAAATCTCCACAAAACCCCTTTTAATAATCTACACATTAACTGTTAAGTAATCTGTAGTGAGCATTAGTAATCTGTTTGGCACACCTATCTTTCCTAAGTTCATTTAGTGCTTAGAAATACTGTCTTTTTCTGTCGTAAAAAACAAAATGTAACAATCAATTTATTGATTAATATGATTACCAAACCAAACCAAACCAAAAAACAAAGTTACTAAAAACACTACTTACTGTACTTTTGCAATCACAATAAACTAGGTTGTAATAATTGTATTAATACTAATAACAATGATAAGTAGAATCAATATATTCTAAATCCATTCTAGTCTATTCATCGTATCAGATAGCATATTCAATATGAGTTTAATAACACCACAGATCATACTAATATTGATGATAATAATAAAAATGAATATTAATACTATTTAAACACATACACGTTTAACTCATCGTAAAACTTTTTCAAGGTTATCTGTTTTGTGTTTTTTGTTTTGTTTTGGTTGATTTGTCATTTGTGTGTTTGTTTTGGAGTTTCTATGATTCTGATTGGTTAATTGTGTAAAAATTTTTTAGGTGCGCTATTTAATAGTCACTTTACAATCATGTTCATCATTTCTGATTGGTTGTTTTGTTTATATTCATTTTCTTACATATTTTGTATATATATATATATGACAACAATAAAAAAAAAAAAAACACAACTTGTTCATACATGATAATACGTTTTGTCATTATTTGAGTGGGGGGTTTTATTTTTCCTTGTAATGTCATATATAAAATAAACAATGGATCAGTTAGAACATAATGACCGACCATGTAATAAAGGACAATCAATGAATGAATATAACCGTACGTATAGAAAAACAAGAAATAATTTATTTTTTTTAAAAAAGTGGATTACATTGTAAACGGTAAATTCAGTTAGTTAATCTCTGGAAATCAAATTTTACTCTTATTCAAGAAAGTGAAAATTCCCATTTTGACATTTGTTAATTAAAAAGGAACGAATCGAGCGAAGAAATTTCTTTATATATATATATATATATATATATATATATATATATATATATGATTTACAATAATGAAATAACACTCATGGAGTAGATACGTTACGTAATAATTATATAATGACATCGATTATAAACTAACATTAATTGGAAGAGAAGGATTAATACTAATCAAAGTTATTATTCGAAAATCAAGCTGTTGCTACGTTGCATAATATATAAAAATGAGAAGAAAGAACTAACAAAATATTTTGATGAATGGTCAGTAATATAGTAGTTATGTAAGAATCAAGAGACGAATGAAGAGAATAAGTAAAATACAAAAAATGGAAGGAATAAGATAATTGTTTACCGAAATTATGCTACAAACTCCGCTATACCGATGGCCAAGGTAGCGAGAGTGGTTGTACAAACTTCTTTTGGATACAAAGGTTCGGTTTGTGGATATGAATTGCGATGGCTTCAGCTATGTGCAATAGACGAGCTCGTAAACCATGTGGCAAATTTGATGGAATATGGTTGATAACCTTAAAAGCTTTATTCAGTTCAACATGATGACCTGTGTCCACCAAGTGAGCGAGAATAGAACTCTTAATCCCCTTCACCTGTCCTTTAGTCAACCATGACGGATGGTGTTCTGTTCAAGAGTTGACTCATCCTAGTATGGAACTCCTCAATAGTATGTAATTATCGTAACACCATAATAGTGATCGAGTTTAGAACTTTTGGATTTAGTGACGAAAAATCAATGACAGGAATACTATTCTACTTATTTGATTATCGATTTTCTGTAAAACTTACAATGAACTAATCTATAATAACGTATCATATACAATTGCCCCCAAAAGCCCTGGTACGGCCTAGAGTGGGGAGAGTCAGTTCACCCTCTCGAAATGCTCTCATACAGACACGCGTATATAGCCTCTGCTAGGGAAGTTCTACTCACTGCCTTCTCGTGACATTACTGTTGTTTACGAAATTGAGAGAACGAAAAGCAAATGTACGGCGCTTTAACCGGATTGGTGGACACGGAGGGTTTCTGAAGGAAACAGAAAGGGAAGCAGAGAGGAATTAAGAAGTGAAAAAATCATGGAGGATTTAAAGGACAATTGATGGAAAATTTACAAATGAAGTATTTAATTTCGATAGGGCAATGAGAAGATGGAGTTGATCTGAAAAATAAGATGTATTTGAAGTACTCAATGTATAGTTTTCACACTTTGCCAGACAACTTTGTAATTTGACACTAAGTAATAAATCGGTTGTTCCCACCAAGTTTTCGTTCGCTACACTACTATTGCTTAGTCCTAATTATTTTCTATCCACTTTGTTAATTCCATATCGATGTGGTGACTTAGTATGACAACTTGTACTCACATACAGTTGTATCAGGCTCCACAATGACCCTAGCTGATGGAATCCCACTACATCTACTACGGTTCAGGGCAAACGGGTACTGTCGCAAGACTTTATCATTAGAGCGTGGTTCAAACCCAAGTACATGAATTTATACCCAGTAAATGAGGTGATAATAATGGCAATAAACACTAGTCAGACAACATTGTTTCGGTCTCTGTCTATTACATTAGACAGAAAAACATGACTAATCTCTCATAAATAAAAACGAACTGATGATACTCACGCAATATATCATGATTATTTTCTAAAATGAAGTTACGGATAATGTGAATCATTGAATAAAGGTTGATCATCTTCGATGAATTTCCGAGGTCCCTCCCTAGATTAAACTCCGATTACTTTATCAATGAGTACTATAATCAAAAAAAATTATATTATTAAGCTAAAATAGTGGTATCACTGATGCCTTATTTTTCAGATAATTGCATAATTCAATTCAGTTTATTTATGTGCATAAAATATTAAATTTTCTAAAATATTCTATGAATTAACTGAGAGATTAGTGAATTCATTTTGTATTCCTTGTTTGAATCTTCCCATTGATGTTTATGACTGTAAATGATCCGTCTCTTGTTGGCACATGTGCATCCTATGCCGACTACCTCGATATTGCCTTAAGTCACAAACTTTTTAAGCACAGATGGATGGTGGACAGTAGTGGAATCCAGAACGCGGGTTTCATCCTATTTGTGACTCGTAGGCTGTCAGGACTCGGTAATTAAGGGAATAACGTGATGACTTTGAAGCGAACGGTACTGGTTTCGAGTTCCAGAGTGAATATCAACTGTGGGATATAGGTATATTCAGCTGATGAGTCGCAAATAAGACGAAACGCGCGTCCTGGATTCCACTACTAGTCACCATCCATCTTTGCTTATAATGAGAGACTAGTGATTTATAATACTGAAAAAAGAAACGAGTTTTTCGTGATTCTCTCTACATATTAGGTGAATAAATGATACTTTTTGTAGAAATAAGATGAATGTCTTTCTAAAATGTATAATAGTATTACTGGTAATAGTAATGATAATCTATAGGTGTCACTCGTCATGGACTAATCTCAGGGAAGCATAGAAAACAATGTAGCACTGGATCGCTTTTCGGTCCTAAAGTCAAAATCATTAACAGTGTACACCTACGACTGCTCCAGAGATTTCCCATCCAACTCTTAACTATTAAAATCACTGGGTTATCATCCAATGATACATATTTTCAACTTCAGTCAGCTTGGAAAATTACACTACAATCATTCAATGCTATTGGTGTCAACTGTTTTAAACTAGATATTTCTGAACTCTATTGATCACTAAGTCCATTGATATATAGAATCGCCATAGTGAACATCAGATGTTCGACTATACTGAAGAGTTATCAACAGAATATATTCATTGGTGCATATAATTCCTCCCCTTATATTCACAGGACTTTTGAATACTCAGAAAATATGTTGAAATAAGACTTTTTTCGTTGGTGAAGACCTGTCATTTTTCTACATCCATCAACCAGTTTCGCTCATAGAATATTCAGTTTTACTATGAAAATTATATGTTATGCTTGAATCCTAAAGTAAATGACTCTCAGTTCATAAAAGGATACTAACCACTCAGATGATAGTCACTGACATAATCTCCTTTTTTTTTTTAATTTCTTACTATGTAGCTTCACAGTGGATAGCAGTACATGAGTACATCATTCCTTTGAAACAAAGATTTAATCCATAAAAGCATAGCTAAAATACGGAAATTTATTGTAGTATTAGTACAGCTGAAAACCAATGAAACAGAGGTTAGAGCGGGCCAACAACTGTTGAACAGACTTTGAACATACCAGACAATCATTCGGTATGCTGTTTCGCAACGAAACGATAGGAAAAGGCGGAAGTTATCAGTCAAATTTGGTAGTGTACGTGAGTATGTAAGCGAGAAAGAGTGCTTGCACAAACTCACTCCTTCATAATCTACAATGTACAGTCTAGTATTATTCTGCAATTCTTTAGGTAGCCATTTGAATTAGTATGGGGGAAGTGGAATTAACAAGATGAATGGTAAAAAAGTTGAAATAGTATTAATGCAATTATATTGAAAAAGATTGGTGGAGAACAATGTTTAACAAGCATGAATCATATAAAAATTTGACCCCCGAATGGCCAGGTACAGCTGAGGGTGGGCAGAGTCAGCTCTCCCTCTCGAAATGCTCTCACATGGACACGAAGGTACAGCCACTGACACGGAAGTCCTATTCAACTCATTTTCGCAGTCAGTATGTTGTTTACAAAATTGAGAGGAAGAAAAGGTAATGTCCAGCACTTTAACCGGGTTGGTGGATATAGAGGATCCAACTAGAGGAACTGGAAAACCATGATTCCAAATCAATGGTTCATATGGGCTCTAGAATCCTAAGAGAACAAATGGTGTATGAACCTATTGTTAGTCACCGGCTACCATGAGACTGCATCTCCTCACGTTGCTTCACTGCCTTGTGTATTAGACATTTAGATTGAAGGTTCCGAGTGTGGCCTTTTAGGAGAATCATCTACTTCTATTTGGGCACCTGTGTAGTATCACAACTGTCACACAAATCAATGATAACTGCTACTGGCCTCATTGTTATTGTGTAATGCGTATGTATTTGGTGCCTTCTTATCCCAGTGTTTATGTGTTTAAATAAATGAGTAAATAAATTGTATGATCGGATACTAGAACTCCCTATCTAGCAGACGTTCTGTCCCATTCTAAAATCTATAGAATGCGATACAATAAATACGTAACCGGTAAGTGTAAGAAATCAATAACCTTCAATCATAGAGCTTTTTATCCGAGAATTCGTTAAACATGTGTGAACCAAAGTGATCTAGTGATTTCAACAACCTCATATAACTAACAAAGCGAACAACACAAACGAACATGAACAACTACGTAGGAAAGTTCCGTTGAGTCAGAACAAAATAGGCTAAACGGTAACTAGAAAATCTTTTGAGCATATAGATGATCTGAGGGTATCAGAAAGTAGCGAGTTATAAGACAGATTAAATATGACGGAAAGTAAGTCGATTAAGATAATTAATGTGACTCAAGGTGAAAGAGGGAATTTTCGTTTCCAAGTTGAAAAATCGGAATGATAGATATCACAGAAAATAGGGTTTTTAATAGACACAGCATATGTATGCAAAACTAATGTCGTAAAAATAAGGGAATGGAGAATAATCAAGACCATTTGAATGTAAATAGTAGTATAAGTAGTGAATATAAGTAGTATGATGTGTGTGTTCCATGAGTATTTAAATATTTATATTGAATGGTATTTTGTATACAAAACACATCAGACTCAAGTTGTTGACACAGTATTAATGCCGGCGTATCATCAATAAAGCTTTTATATGAGATATTTGCAAAATAATATTTTAGTATTTTGTTGTAGATACTTTAATGCCATTTATGCCTTCTTTCAACACCATTCGATACGTTCTCGGTCAAAGATTTTTTGAACGCCCCAACTGAGTGTAGTGGTGTATATCAGTCGAACATAAATGTTAGTTTACCTGCAGATGAATATTTATTAATTATGATGGACAAGATAACCGGTTACTTACAAAAATTTTAATAAGAAAAGGGTAAAGGACAAATGAAATAGGCATTGCTGCTTATACGAAATACATTATATGTACACATAATTCACGTTAACGACCAATTATCTGTAAATTATCTCGATGAATACGCAATACGAGCAGTCCTAACTGTTATGGTTTATGCAGAACAGTTTCAATTGAAGTCGGGAATCATCATACATCAGAAACCCCTAAAACGGATCAAACATAATGTGTCACTAAGAGTAGATAATCACTGTAAAACTGAATCGGATCTCAGTGGTCTGTAGACTAAGATTCAATCAGTTTGCAACATGACCATATAAATTAGATTTTTGAAAAGATTGAGAAACTAAGGAGCAATGAATAATCGTTTTGATCATTTGCTCATTATAACACATTAGTGCGTACCTTAACAATCCGTACAAAATTGAAATTCTAAACTTCTTATTATGTACACATGTACACATACACTGAAGATGACATGATTCAAACCCAACATCGTGAACATATTTTACATGCATGTTTGATAAGGACATGCCGTGATTATTTACTTACTTACTTACTTACGAATGTTACCCCTCATGATGGAACATAAACCGTCCACCAGCATTTCACATCCACATCAGTCCTGAGAAATATTTTACAGCTATTTCCAGTTGCCATTCATCCTTTACATGTCTCCTTCCTATTCCCAACTCAGTGGGTTCTTCGGCCTTCCTCCTTTCTGCTCACGTTCAGCATTCAAAGTTAGCACTTGCCCTGTGATGCGATTTAATGATTTACGGAATGTATGTCCTACCCACTCCAAATGTCTTTTCCTAATTTCCACTTCAACTAGAAGCTAGTTTGCTCTCTCCCACAATAGGTTGTTGCTGATTGTATCCGGTCAACAGACATTGAGTACCTTACGTAGACAACTATTTATAAATACTTGTACCTTTCTGATGATGGTTGTGGTAGTTCTCCAAGTTTCAGTTCCGTACAATAGAATTAATTGTATTGATGTTCATATTGAAGATTATCACTCTGATATTGATTGACAGTTGTTTTGAGTTCCATATGTTCTTCAACTGTAGGAATGTTGTCCTTGTTTCGACAATCCTCACATCAACATCTACAGCCTATCCTTCACGTTCATCGATGTTACTTCCGAGGTACATGAAAGATTCCATATCTTCTAGAGATTCTCCATCAAGTGTGGTTGAGTTGGTGTTTTCTGTGTTGAATTTGAGGATGGTGCTTTTTCCCTTGTGTATGTTGAGGCCTAGTGATGCAGAGTCTACTGCTACACTGTTCGTCTTGTCCTGCATTTGTTTGTTTGTAAGGGATAGAATGGTCAGGTGATGTGTGAAGTCCAAATCATCTAGTTGGTTTTCCAAGTTGTTTATTGTATTCTGTGTTTCTCTTCAGATATGGATGTCTTGATAGATCAGTCAACCACCAGAATGAAGAGAAATGGGGATAGTAAGTAGCCTTGTTTTACTCTTGTCCTTACTTGTGATGTCTCTGTCAGCTGTCCTCCATTCATGACAGTGCACTGTAGTCTGTTGTATGAATTCCGTATGATTTCGACGATTTTTTCACGTACTCCATGGTGTCAAAGAGGTGTCTATAATGTTTTCCTATCCACACTGTCAAATACTTTCTCATAGTCAATGGAGTTGTTGTATAGTGATGAGTTTCAGCCAACCTATTGTTCAACGATGATCCGTAGTCTGGCGATTTCTTCTGTGTACGACCGGTCCTTACGGAATCTAGCCTGTTGATCTCAGAGTTGAGCATCTTCTGAATCTTTCATCCGGTTCGGCAACACTCTATTGAATACCCTTCCTGGTAATGACAGCAATGTGATGCCTCTGTAATTCTCACATTTGCTCAGATATCTTTTCTTTGGTATCCTGATGAAGTATCTTTCTTTCTAGTCCATCGGCACTTGTTTTTCCCCTCAAATCTTCCTGAATAGAATGTGGAGAATGTTTGCAGTTACTTCAATGTTTGATTTCAGTGCCCTGACTTCCTCTATTCTTGTTCGGTTGTTGTTAAATGCTGTCTTCTTGTTCTTCCTTTCTTGAATCTTGTCCAAGGTTTCGATAGAGATCCACACTTTATGATGATGTTTGTCGCGACCCAGAATTTTCTGAAATGTTGAAGTTTATGCTTCTTTGATCTCTTTCCAGTTTTCTTCCATCTTAGTTTCTTCTTTCAGTAGATCCTGTAGAGCTTGAAACCTGTTGTTGAGAGTTATCTTGAATTGTTTGAGTTTGTTAGTATCTCGAAGGAAGGCTGTATTGAACCTCAGTGATGCTGTTTCCAAGTTGTCTAGTGTTTCTTTAGCTTCGGTTACATCTTGGCCACAACCAGGTGGTGACATGGAGCTAATTTAGCTCCTCTTTCAGCTCTCACTTCTTCCACAGACCTTGTGAATTTCTTAATGATGCAAATATGATCTATCTGGTTCTCCGCGATGTGTTCCTGTGTGATCCATGTAGCTTTGTGTATGTGTTTGTGGGGGAATATTGTTCTGCCATATATTTGCAAATCTTTCCCCATTCTCGTTCCTTTTTCCCAATTTGTCTATGTCGCCCCACTGTATCTTCATAACCGTTGTTGTCAATTCCGACCTTGGCGTTTAGATCTCCCATCAGTATTGTCAGGTTCTATCCTGGGCAATTCGCTATGATCGATCACAGTCTCTCACAGAACTGATATTTATTGTCATCATCGCTATCACTGGTGGGTGAATAACATCAGATAACGTTCATTGTGATCCCTTCCTTCTTTGTTTTGAATGATGCTTTGATGATCCTGGGTTCACGAGATTTCCACCCTATAAGTGCTTCACATGCTTCTTTTGACAGCATCAAACCAACTCCATGAGTGAGTGAAGCATTTTCCCCTTCGTGACTGGAGTTCAGCAGGATCTTTCCTGTCCAGTTTGGGTCCAATGAGTTTCCCTGATTCCGGGTACTGTCAATTTGAATCATCTCATTTCCGTTGCTGTTTGGTTGGTCCTCACAGTCTCCCACATTGTCTGGGTGTTGTATGTATCGACATTAATGGTTGCTCTGGTTGTTAGAAAGGGTATCGGCCTTGTGACTTCTTAATAATTTCAAATTTCATCATGAGGCATCATAATTCTTCCTTCAGTTCAGAAGTCAAAGTTTAAGTGGTTTAATTTATTTAATCTGGTTGGCGCTTTTTTAGCAAGACTGTCTTCCACGGGATGTGGTTGCAGACTCCGTGCCCAACCCCCCTTCTTAACCCGGGATTAGGACCGGCAGTAACTTTAGAAGAGCTACAGACGGAGTTCCGTGATTGTTTAAAAACATATATACTTAATGGCAATCTGCAAACAAAAATAGCAGTGCTGAACTTCAGAAGCTAAGTTGATTGCAAATCATCAACACGATAGATTTGCAAAGTGATATTTCAGTCTGACCTCTAAGATATTTTACAGTTGATTTGCATGAGCACACTCAATAGTAAGAGTGTTATGTGAACTCCATATCGTGAAACTGTGTTTATGAACGAATGAAAGTGTTGACCCCACAAGCATGTTGATGATAATATTTTTCTGACTGTCAAGATGTACAAATTCTAGAATTCTCTCGTAAGACAGACTAACTAGAATAACGTCAACGATTCACGAAGATGGGATGGTATTCCAGTTGCACAATAATCATTTAGCATTATCAGTATACTATTACTCAAACCTCAAATTAGTTGACTATAGATATTGACACACTGCGTTAATCGGCAGTCAGTCAAATGACAAGAACACGTGATTGGCCTAAAATTGGTTCTAGTTTCTGGGACATTAGAAATACAACATATATATATATATATATATATATATATATATATATATATATATATATATATATATATATATATAAACATTGGGCTCGCGGAAGATATCGTTTAGAAGTCTTCCAGTTGGATCTCATCTATGGTTATGAGCATGAATATATAACGCACTGCTTGATCTCCTCAAACTTAATTCAGTGTCCCTCTTGGTTTTATATGTTTTTCCAATGAAAACTAGGCAGTGACGAAATCTACGAGTACGATGTGTTTCATCATTTGTAACTGGTCCCATTCCTGGCTTACAACGACTGGTAAATAATTTTGATTTTAAAACCTCTTGCTTATTATAGTAGTATTTATTACATTAACTAGAATGAACCGGAAAGTGTGTATTTACATACTCTATAAGTGCAATTGAATGAAAGTTATTTTCCTGTCGTCAATATTGACTGCATTGTTTTTCACAAAAATCTATCATGCTACTTAAATGTTTAAGTCAGTAACTGAAGTAACCATCATAACAATTGCTTACTCTTCTTTCTTAACTAAGTACTTTGAATATTGTGTATGAACAGTCTCAATTTGTATGCATGCATGCACATGATCACTTGCATTTTCTTCTAATTGACCCGTTGTGCTGTTGCTTATTCAATCATCTATAATATGATTAAGTAAGTCATTCTTGTTCATATATTTACACGATGCCTGACAGTTTAGTTAGTTACAATTTTATTACTAAATACATTCATGATTTCTACTTACAAGACATCAGACATAGTTACAACGAGAAGATAAGAAAGACACAGAAAAGTATCAACAAATTCGTAGTACTAGTTAATTACACACTGAAATATTTCCACTTTTCATTGACGTCAATGAATCATTATTACAATGTCAAAAGTCAGACAACAACGGGGGACGGGATGAAACGGAGTGAAATGAAATACAGTGAAACGAGAGTTATGTATATATAACATTGCCAATAGAATTTGAAATGGCAGTAATTATTATTTATTACATGTGAAAATGTTTTTTATTTACAGTGTTTAGCTTGACAAATAAACAAGTGCTTTGTTTATGAAAAGTAGATTATGATTACGTTATGTCATGTGAGAACCGCTTATAATAACATCGATTTTACTGTTGAAAATCCGACAACTATGAATAATCACGACTAGTGGAGATCTAACATGTCAGCTGTAGAGTAAGTATCACCAGTGGGTATTGAATTGACTAAAACAAAGTACTGAAACCACTGGAGTTCAATATAGTGGTCTGAAAGTTAAGTATTCCTCAAGAAGCCTGAATGTTCAGGGTTAAATCATTAACGTAAGTTGTGGGAGTATACTAGCATTAGGATATCCCATAGTAGATCGGAAGCAAAATATAAACTAAACATTTAACTATCTCCAATCCCACCGAAAATCTACAAAAATGTTAACGGTTGTTTTACTATGATTAATCATAACCAGACTCGATTTGATTTTTGATAAGAGTTTACAATATATGCTGTAGTGTGTCTGAGAAAGGGTACTCTGAGTAAGTCAATAATTGCAGATTGAAACTTAACTAGAAAGGAAATGCTACCAATTTAATTCAAAAGGTTTACAGTGAATAGGGGGTCGATAGTTATCATTGTGGTAGGAAACGAGGCTGAATAAGTATATTTTTTAAATTAATAGATCAATGAGTATTGACCAAATCGGGAAACAATACTATGAAGATTGAAACGAATAATCAATTGTTGGCACGTTTCTATTGATTTTATAGATAACTCTGAGTGATAAGCCAGTTTAATAAATCAATCATAAAATTATTTTTTTAACTGTTTCTAACCGTTAAATAGACAATGAATTACAAACATAAAGTCTTGAGATAGTGGAAAATCTTTCTAACTCAGGTGATTTTAAAGGTGCTGAATTATCTGAGTTGGATAAGTCAATCCTGAAAGTTTCAGACCATTCCTAGACAACATCATCAGTACAAACTTCAAAGTAAAAGTTTTACGATTATACAACCCACCCTGGAGATAAAAGAATTCCGAGAAACTCTTACGAACTAAAAAGTTTTTCCATCATTTCTATATACTAACTAGTTACCAATCATGTTCATCTATATGAGTGAAGATGTGAGATCGGTGAGTTGACCCTGGGGTAATTTTCACAGCTTTTAGCCAGTTAAACTAGTCAAATAACATTGACTAAATGATTTGTGATGAAAAGGAGAAATAAACTACTAGGTATATTTTGAAGGCCACTTTTTTTCAGTCATAAATGGCTCTTTATTGTTGAATTTAAACAAGTTAACAAATTAAAGTTTGTACAACATGGAAAAGAAGTGAACAAACTACTGTCATAGTGCTGTAATCAAAACACAACAGTCCCTCACTGTATGGTGTTCACTATATTCATTGATATCAACAAAGTCAATGGAACTGATGTGTGGATATTTAGAAGACAAACCGATATTTATTTAAAATCAATTAAAATGTCGTATTATAAATATATAATTACTTGAATCAATCAATTAATGAACCTCGATTCTAGTTCTTAGTACCACGATATTCTCCCAAAACAATGTAAGAGATACATCATGATCAATAAATTTCAAAGAAGGTTAGCAAACACTCGAGAAAACAACAAAATAATTAACCAAATAGAGAGTACCCTATTATTATTAGTGGTTTTATTCCATATTCTATTTTTGGTGTAATATAGAGCTCTCAGCACAACGTATTTCATAGTTGAAAGCATGATTCAATTGAAGCTAGATCACCAGGGAAAACCTGGAAGCATTGGACGGCGGTTTCGTCCTATTGTGGGACTCCTCAGTGGCAGTGCGCATCCACGACCTCGCCTCACGAGATTCGAACTCAGGACCTACCAGACATAGATAGATAACAATTAGATGGTTGGAATGAAATCCTGAGTGGAAATCATGCTCGTATATGCAACTGTCAGTCACTAAATAAATAGTAAAACACTCGATTATGTTGGATATTTCACTTTTAATGAGTATTTATTGAACCTCACACATCAGTTGTAATAAATCATTTTTCATTTGATTTCATAATCATTATCATTGTTAGTGAGAAAATGATTTTGAAAATTGTAATATGATGAAACGTCAATGGAAAGAATTAACACAATAGATTAAGGAATTAGCATATTGATTATGTCACTAAATAGTAGTTACTAAGTCTCTGTGCATGTTAGTCTCAAACAGAATGACCAAATGATTGGCAAACCAATAAACATTATTTTATGTATAAACAATTTTGACAGGAAAACAACACACATGATTCACTTCATTAAACTGAACGAGAAAGAAAACAGTTCACATTTAAGATACAACCAATGTTATAAGAAAGAATTCCCTCTCTTGAAATAAGATTACAGGAAGGTCGGTTTCCAAGTTCATGCTGATAGTTAATAAAATTCAGAAATATTCCCACAATACTGACTGAATTTCGAATGCTCTTTGAAAAAGATACGCAAATATGTTGCTTGAGTAAAATGATTTGGTAACCTTTCACTGATCTATTGAAACAAGATAAATTAAACTAAATTTCATTGAACAATGAATCTAATCCTTACTTTAGTCAAAGTGGCGGAAATCTTCATAATCTGTTGTATTTTATGTTTACTTAATTCAATAGCTAACAGACTTTCCTTAACGGATTGATGTCAGCTAGGAGAATCACTGAAGAAGACCAGGAAGTTATGGACAATCGTTTCCACCTGGTTTTGAGTTTTTTAATGACTTTTACAGACTGATAATAATATTAATTTTTATTATCATACTAGGCTTGTCTGGGATTACACAAATGTTGTATCTAAGTATCTTTTGATTGCTGTCATCGTCATCACCATCACGCAATTAGGATAAAAATAAAGTAGAACCGAAAACCGGAAGCGTTTGTTTTCTTTTCATGGAGCAAAGAAATCGAGAATGAATGTGATGCTAACCATGATAGTCCGTCGATTCATTGGTAGTGCACATCCTATGTCTAGAATTAGAATTATAATTAATACATTATCGATCGGTAAGAGTGTGCTGAATAAATAAGTGGTTTTTCTCTCTAGCTGTTATTTTGTTCATTTGTAAATGTTTTTTATTGTTCTTATCCCCCCTCTCTCTTTCGACATTTTCGAGTGAACTATCTAAAGACATGTTGTTGTGTGCGTCAGTAATGATGTTTGTTAGATAATGCGGTCATAAACATGTGTGAGTTAAAAAAAAAGATAGAATTAGTTGCCATGGTTTACATCACGATTGGATTTCAGTTCGATAATCAATGAAAACCATGAAGCACTGAACAGCTATTTCTTATTTAAATGGGACTACTCACAAGTGTAAAGCTGAGTTTTAATAGAAGTAACCTATTTTTATTAAAGCTAGATAGCGAGTAACAGTGGAATCTAAGATGCGTGTTCTGTCCAATACGCGATTCGACAACTGACTGTACTTACGACTAGACTGGGACTCGAACTCTATATCTTTGTATTCAAGTACCAACGCTTTATTCATTGATCTATCCACTAAACTATTTACTAAGCTGTTAACAATCATGAAAACTAAGTAACTGACTGACAATATAGAGTCAATCTACCAAAGATGAACATACGTCAATAGAGACTGATCGATTACAACCCTTAACATGAATATCAATAAAATATAAACTCTTACTAACAAAATAACCTATACTTGTCAGAGCAACTAAGAAGTAAACATGAGAATAACTACTATACTATAAAAGTGATTGCTGGATGTCTTTTCAAGTCATTTTATGATCCCTGAAATAACATTATTTGCGCTTGATAATTTAATCATTGCGATCCATATGTTTAGAACAACGGCTGATAAACACTCAGAAGAAAATAAAGGACAATAGACCGAATCTGCCGTATGTTCAGAAAGCATAGGATTGAATACCAACGAACAGATGAAATGACTCGCCAGGCCATCAGGAATTTCACCACTTTACTACGTCGTCGCAGTGCAATACGTAATCAGGGTTATTCAGATAACAATTCATTGGCGAGTTGTGGAACAGTTCACCACTTATATGTACCATGAATATAGCTTTATTATCAGAGATGTATAAAATGATATTTGAGTTTGACATTTGACACTTTTTCAGTTAACTTGATTCGTTTACTGCAGGGAAATTGAATTTCTTTTAATTTCCAACTGCTTGAAAGCCCTAGAGAATGGAAGCAATAGTTGTTGTTAGCAAATGGAGTTGTTAATTGATACTAAGTATAGTTGGATGATGTAATTTGTTTGCCGACTATGATATTCTATTCCAGAAATTATTAGATAGTTTCGATATAAAGGGAGAACATTGTGGAAAATTCTTGAACATTATAGAGTACCTGAGAAAATCGTCGAAATCATACGGAATTCATACAACAGACTACAGTGCACTGTCATGAATGGAGGACAGCTGACAGAGACATCACAAGTAAGGACAAGAGTAAAACAAGGCTACTTACTATCCCCATTTCTCTTCATTCTGGTGGTTGACTGATCTATCAAGACATCCATATCTGAAGAGAAACACAGAATACAATAAACAACTTGGAAAACCAACTAGATGATTTGGACTTCACACATCACCTGACCATTCTATCCCTTACAAACAAACAAATGCAGGACAAGACGAACAGTGTAGCAGTAGACTCTGCATCACTAGGCCTCAACATACACAAGGGAAAAAGCACCATCCTCAAATTCAACACAGAAAACACCAACTCAACCACACTTGATGGAGAATCTCTAGAAGATATGGAATCTTTCATGTACCTCGGAAGTAACATCGATGAACGTGAAGGATAGGCTGTAGATGTTGATGTGAGGATTGTCGAAACAAGGACAACATTCCTACAGTTGAAGAACATATGGAACTCAAAACAACTGTCAATCAATATCAGAGTGATAATCTTCAATATGAACATCAATACAATTAATTCTATTGTACGGAACTGAAACTTGGAGAACTACCACAACCATCATCAGAAAGGTACAAGTATTTATAAATAGTTGTCTACGTAAGGTACTCAATGTCTGTTGACCGGGTACAATCAGCAACAACCTATTGTGGGAGAGAGCAAACTAGCTTCTAGTTGAAGTGGAAATTAGGAAAAGACATTTGGAGTGGGTAGGACATACATTCCGTAAATCATTAAATCGCATCACAGGGCAAGTGCTAACTTTGAATGCTGAACGTGGGAATAGGAAGGAGACATGTAAAGGATGAATGGCAACTGGAAATAGCTGTAAAGTATTACCCAGGACAGAGTTGGATGTGAAATGCTGGTGGACGGTTTATGTTCCATCATGAGGGGTAACATGCGTAAGAAGGTAAGTAAATAATCACGGAACGTCCTTATCAAACATGCATGTAAAGTGTGTCGATGGATTGGAAAGAAAGACATCTCATCAGGAGAAAATGATCTGAGCAAATGTGAGAAATACAGAGGCATCACACTACTGACAGCACCACAAAAGATTTTAAACACAATGTTTTTGAACATAACGAAAGGTTCAGTAGACGCAAAACTTCGAGATCAATAGGATGGATTCCGTAAGAATCGGTCATTCACGGACCAAATCGCCACACTATGCATCATTGTCGAGTAATCAATCGAATGGAACTTGTCACCATACGTAAACTTCATTGATTACGAGAAAGTCATCGAGATTGTGGATAAGAGAATCAGTAAACAATCACGGCGTCTCCTTATCAAACATGCATGTAAAATGTGTTCACGATGTTGGGTTTGAATCATGTCATCTTCAGTGTATGTGTACATGTGTACATAATAAGAAGTTTAGAATTTCAATTTTGTACGGATTGTTAAGGTACGCACTAATGTGTTATAATGAGCAAATGATCAAAACGATTATTCATTGCTCCTTAGTTTCTCAATCTTTTCAAAAATCTAATTTATATGGTCATGTTGCAAACTGATTGAATCTTAGTCTACAGACCACTGAGATCCGATTCAGTTTTACAGTGATTATCTACTCTTAGTGACACATTATGTTTGATCCGTTTTAGGGGTTTCTGATGTATGATGATTCCCGACTTCAATTGAAACTGTTCTGCATAAACCATAACAGTTAGGACTGCTCGTATTGCGTATTCATCGAGATAATTTACAGATAATTGGTCGTTAACGTGAATTATGTGTACATATAATGTATTTCGTATAAGCGGCAATGTCCATTTCATTTGTGCTTTTCCCTTTTCTAATTATAATTAATGTAAGTAACCGGTTATCCTGTCCATCATAATTAATAAATATCTATCTGCAGGTAAACTAACATTTATGTTCGTCTGATATACACCAACACACTCAGTGGTGGCGTTCAAAAAGTCCTCAATGGTGAGACCAACGTGTGTGGTTGAAAGAAGGCATAAATGGCATTAAAGTATCTACAACAAAATACTAAAATATTATTTTGCAAATGTCTCATATAAAAGCTTTATTGATGATACGCCGGCATTAATACTGTGTCAACAACTTGAGTCTGATGTGTTTTGTATACAAAATACCATTCAATATAATTATTTAAATACTCGTGGAACACACACATCATACTACTTATATTCACTACTAATACTACTATTTACATTCAAATGGTCTTGATTATTCTCCATTCCCTTATTTTTACGACATTAGTTTTGCATACATATGCTGTGTCTATTAAAAACCCTATTTTCTGTGATATCTATCATTCCGATTTTTCAACTTGGAAACGAAAACTCCCTCTTTCACCTTCAGTCACATTAATTATCTTAATCGACTTACTTACTTACTTACTTACGCCTGTTACTCCCAATGGAGCATAGGCCGCCGACCAGCTTTCTCCAACCCACTCTGTCCTGGGCCTTCTTTTCTAGTTCTATCCAACTTTTGTTCATTATTCTCATGTCTGTCTCAATTTCTCGGCGTAATGTGTTCTTTGGTCTTCCTCTTCTCCTTCGACCTTCAGGATTCCATGTGAGGGCTTGTCTTGTGACACAATTGGGTGATTTCCTCAAAGTGTGCCCAATCCACTTCCAGCGCTTCTTCCTGATTTCTTCCTCCGCTGGAATCTGGTTTGTTGTCTCCCACAGTAACTTGTTGCTGATAGTGTCTGGCCATCGGATCCGAAGTATCTTGCGTAGACAACTGTTAATAAACACTTGTATCTTCTGGATAATGGCTTTCGTAGTTCTCCACGTCTCTGCCCCATACAGAAGAACTGTCTTGACATTTGTATTGAAAATTCTAACCTTGGTGTTGGTTGACAATTGTTTTGAGCTCCAGATGTTTTTCAGCTGTAGGTATGCTGCTCTTGCTTTGCCGATCCGCGCCCTCACATCTGCATCTGATCCACCGTGTTCATCAATGATGCTGCCCAGATATGTAAAGATTTCCACATCCTCCAAAGCTTCTCCGTCAAGTGTAATTGGATTGGTGCATATTGTATTGTATCGGAGAGTCTTGCTTTTCCCTTTGTTTATATTGAGACCTACTGCTGCTGAGGCTGCTGCTACACTGGTCGTTTTCTCCTGCATTTGTTGTTGCGTTTGTGATAGAAGAGCCAGATCATCCGCGAAGTCTAAATCGTCAAGCTGCATCCTGCCTGTCCACTGTATCCCGTGCATTCCTCCAGATGTTGACGTCTTCATGATCCAGTCGATCACCAGGAGAAAGAGAAAGGGTGAGAGTAGGCAACCTTGCCTAACACCGGTCTTTACCTCGAACGAGTCGGTGAGTTGTCCTCCGTGGACGATTTGGCAGTTTAGTCCATCATAGGAGTTCCGTATGATGTTGACTATCTTCTCAGGCACGCCGTAGTGTCGAAGAAGCTTCCATAGTGTCGTCCTGTCCACGCTTAATCGACTTACTTTCCGTCATATTTAATCTGTCTTATAACTCGCTACTTTCTGATACCCTCAGATCATCTAGATGCTCAAAAGATTTTCTAGTTACCGTTTAGCCTATTTTGTTCTGACTCAACGGAACTTTCCTACGTAGTTGTTCATGTTCGTTTGTGTTGTTCGCTTTGTTAGTTATATGAGGTTGTTGAAATCACTAGATCACTTTGGTTCACACATGTTTAACGAATTCTCGGATAAAAAGCTCTATGATTGAAGGTTATTGATTTCTTACACTTACCGGTTACGTATTTATTGTATCGCATTCTATAGATTTTAGAATGAATCAGAAGTTCTGCTAGATAGTGTGTTCTAGTATTCGATCATACAATTTATTTACTCATTTATTTAAACACATAAACACTGGGATAAGAAGGCACCAAATACATATGCATTACACAATAACAATGAGGCCAGTAGCAGTTATCATTGATTTGTGTGACAGTTGTGATACTACACAGGTGCCCAGATAGAAGTAGATGATTCTCCTAAAAGGCCACACTCGGAACCTTCAATCTAAATGTCTAATACACAAGGCAGTGAAGCAACGTGAGGAGATGCAGTCTCTTGGTAACCAGTGACCAACGATTGATTCATACGCCATTTGTTCACTCAGGATACTGGGAACCATGTGAATCATTGATTTGGAATCATGGTTTTCCAGTTCCTCTAGTTGGATACTCTTTATCCACCCACCCGGTTAAAGTGCTGGATACCATCAAAAACTCATGAATATGGAAGAACACATATGTTTCAAACGGCAAAGTGGGAGAATGACGAAATCAGATGGAACATGTGGCTTATAAAATCAGGGAGTGTCTGTTTACTTCTAGAGTGGAATTCCTTAATACTGTGCATCTATGATGTAATCAAGGAAAAAAACATGAGACATTTTGGTCTGATATATATGCGTCAAACAATTAGACCATTTTGTTAGGTTTTCTGATGTCAGCCACTGGATGATATAACGCAAAGATTATCAACTGACATTGGTGACAAATATTCACTCTTGACCCAGTTAAACTCCATAGTTCATGATATCAATAGTGAATGTTTTATTGAATACCTCATATTTGGTTATATTAGAAAATTTCCAACAGAAAATATAAGGGCCAATGAAATGATTTGTATAAACAATGATCTAACGATTGTAAACACCTCTTTGAAAACATTTGAACTCTCTTTAAACGTCCATATAAATGCTAGTACAGAAGGCAGATACCAGACTTTAATGAATAACTTTTCTGAACCGATTAGATCATAATACACGAGAAATCCTAAGAGACCCCATAGACGCTCTTGATTGTGTCCTAAACCACATGGAATGTTCTCAATTAGTAATGAATATTTAAGATACGATGTGAATCATGAACAGGTTTCTCCTATCATTGAGCTTTCAAACAGTTTCATATTCATTCTGTGTTTGTACAAAAAAATATATTCGTCAATTTCAGGCATTCTAAGAACTATATTTGAACCATTTTTACAGAGCTCTTAATAAGGTATCAACTATACATTATCTTGTTTTGCATTTTGCGCAAAAATTCAATAATTGTTACCTTAAATCTGGTTGGTTCCTCAGTATAGTACAGTTTCACCACATAGTCAATCAGTTAAAAGGGAGCTAAAACATGGGGAACTCATCGTAGTATTTGGACACGGATAAAAATATGTGACACGATGATTTGAACTGGTCATCAATTGCTTTTTTTCAGAAGTTTAACATTATACGTCATTTAAAAAAAAGCATTTTATAGGGGTTTCTTGTTCAGTGATTTGAGACATCACTGCTTGCTGAGCAAACTATTAACTAAACCAGATAATCGTTTTGCAATAAAACATGATCCTACGCGTGAAATTTTCAAAATAAACCAAACAGTATATGTGTCTCTGTGTGGAACTTCAGTCAGTCTTAATAATCAGCGTTGACTTTGGTACAAATCATACACCAGTATAATGAAAAGTGCAATTAACCGGATGAATAGTAAACCAGTTGAAATATTAATAGTGTGAATGTTTTTGACCAACTATACACCGGAGAATACAGTTTTACAAAGAAAGGATGATAACTAGTTATTTACGATGAAATATTGGGACTTAGAATCTAGCAAAGTTAAAGAATAGATGCATCTATATTTCTGTTGTCGATTCTGAGCTACTCCGAAGGTTATAAAATACGGCATTTTAATACACATTCAATTACTATAATACATAAATAACCTTCAGTGATAGACCTTTATGTCAGCAAATCCCCAAAATACAGGATTCGAGTGATTCAAAGATGAACAGAACAAGCAAAATCAACAAGTGCAGTTACAAATTTACTTGGTATTGTTTGCTTGGATCTTCCCACTGATTTTTAAGACTGTAATAGATCAGTTTCTCATAAACATATGTGCATACTGTGCGTACTGCCTCGATATTACCTCCGAGATACAAATACTTCCAGCTGACGAGTCTTAAATAGGACGAAACATGTGTCCTGGATTTCACCGCTAGCCACCATCTATATTCAGTTGCAATTATAGCTCCGTAAAGTCAGAACAAAACAGACAAAATGACCGTAACCGAATCTGATAACCATATGGTTCATTCAAAGGGAGTAAATGGATTAGAATAATGCATATGATTTAAAGTGAAACAGGGACTTGTCAATTAAAAGTTGAATAATCTGTAAACATAAACAACCGTATCACGTTGTACAGACAATGGTGATATCGATGTTTTATAAATACAAATATAAAAATAAAACATTTGTAAAATGATCTTTCTGTGTGATACATTATATATTCCATAATCGATTTATTCAAATCTCACTTATTGAACAATATAAGTGTTGTATCCCGAAGAGAATTGTGAATGGTAACTTTTGAGGACTATTTATGGACCGATGTAATATGTATATTTCCTATTGTATAATTGTTAAGTAACTAACCTAATCGTATTCATGTTCCTCTTATCATTAGCTTTATTTTGACCTTTGAACTATTATTATACGATTCTTGAGTTATCATCAGTTTATTGACTACTATTCACAGCCACATTTGGCTAAATATTGTACAAATGTTATTTTCTATTTCATGGTACGATGTGGTCTGTTTGATTGGTATATAAACCCAGTATGTTTGTGAATAATGATTCATATTACAGAGGCTGTTATTGGTGTTCTGGACTTAACTGGCTGGGCTAGGCAGATAGGAGGGGCCGGTACGCACTCTAGATTGCTCGTATGGTTTTCATGTATCATCGCTCGACAATTCGCTCCTCTCTGATTGGCGGGAATCAGCACGTTCATATATCAAATAGGGCACACGCACGCACTCACATGATATAACAATAAGAACCACAAATATTTTTGAACACTCCCCTGGATTGTGATAGCGTATTTACAGCAAGAAAGTTTCACATTTTTCAAAAGTACCCTCAAAATTTCACTCGGTTTCTCAATAGTCAATATATACAGTGAGAAAAATGAGTGCTAATGTAGAGTAACATCAACGAGTCATGAAGAAAATAGAATGACAGCTCAGTAACAAATGAAAATGTAGAAAATCATGGATAAAATGGAGAAGAGGTGATTTAAACAAAACTGGTGATTTGGCAAAGCGAAAGCAACATTCCTACATTTGAGAAATGTCTGAAATTCAAAAGAGCTGTCAGCTAACATCAAAGTCAGAATTTTCAACAATAACGTGTAAAACCATTTCATATAATCAGATCCCTTGATAAATTAAAAACAGAAAAAGAACAAGAAGGTATGCCGAATAAAGTGAATTCATTCTGTTTCATGGTTTCTTATCAGCTGCATACAACCTAAAACTACAATTACTAATATAAATATAATTATTTATAGATATTTAACATACTTGAAATCATGAGTCAATTGAAGCTAGACCACCAGGGAAAACCTGGAAGCATTGGACGGCCGTTTCGTCCTATTATGGGACTCCTCATGATTTCAACTATGAAAATACTAAGTCTCCACAAAAACCCCTTCTAATTATAATCATATACTCACTAGTGAATGACTTCAAGATATATGTCCTGGAGTTCTAGTGAGAAGCAGTAAGCAGTGGAGTTCAACCACGTCTGTTGTGAGATAACAACTCACTGAAAACAATTGGTGAACGGTTGCTCAAACATCGTGGATTGGTTGAAGTTAGATATTACCACCGTTGGATGCCGGCTAGCTCGGTGGTCTATCAGTTAGGGGCTCTGGCGCGAGACTGGTAGGTCCTGGGTTGGAATCTCGCGAGTGCGGGATCGTGTATGCGCACTGCTGAGGAGTCCCACAATAGAACGAAACGGCCATCCAGTGCTCCTAGGTTTTCAATCGTGGTCTAGCTTCAATTGACTCATGATTTAAACTATGAAAAATACTGAAATCTCCACAAAACCCCTTCTGATTATTTAGCATACATTGGTTTGTGAAGTTTAGATCAATGTTCGCAAGATAACCAAAATCATAATAATCAGAAAGACAGGGAAACAAAGTGTATGAATAAACATAGTCAAGATCGATGTGTATTTATATATTGAGAAGTAATAATTAAGAGGTTATGTAAAGATAATGAAACTAATAAGTGATCGAACCCAGTACCTTTCGCTTCAAATGCTATCGCAATATTCACTCGAGTCCCAGAGTGAACATCAACTCTGAGATGTAGGTACATCCAGCCAACGAGTCCCAAATAGGACGAAACGCGCGTCAAACTGGATTCCACTACTAACCACTATCCATCTTTGCTTACCATTTATAGTATGAGTTTTAAAAAAAAAAAGAAATGAATAAAAACCTAAATTTAAATTCCTATTCATCTTTATAACCAAGATATTGCAGACAATGTAGTAGTGTAATTGAACAAAGGTGGTGGTGGTGTTGGTGATGTAAGAAGAGGGGTAGTGTTAAATGTAATTAATTTGGTTTTGGAAATAAATTTCACATTTTCTCTAACTGGTTTCATATTAAAAATAGCCGTGTATACATGTGAGAGCATAGATATACAGACAAGCACCCACTCATGGAAATCTACACACATACACACACATCTATGCATTTAATTGCATTAACGCTAACACGTGAAAGATCAAGAAATAAAACATACTCTTAAATAATATGTAATGTTCTCACTAAATGTTTTTCTTGGTTTGATTTTTAACGATTAGGTCAGTTTGATTATTATATAAAGAGAATCATACATTTTTACATTATTGATAATTTGATGAATATGATCAGAATGGCGGTTTATGGAGATTGTAGTAGCTTTAATAGTTGACTTCATGAGTAAATGTAACCGAGATCACCATTGAAAACCTGGAAGCACTGGAATCTAATTCGTATCGCCTAGAGACAGGTATCTAGCTCAGACAATGGATGAATGGTTTGCTTAAGATCGTGGATCGATTGAAGTTAGACATTAACATCTTTGAATGCCTGTCAGCTTAGTGATCTAATGGTTAGGCGTTTGCGCGCGAGCCCGAAAGTCCTGGGATCGAGTCTCGCATGCGGGGGTGTGGATACTCATTTTTGAGGAGTCCTACACTGGGACGAAACGGTCGTCCAGTGATTCTAGGTTTTCAATGGTGATTTAACTGATATCGACTCATGGATTCAACTATTAAAATTTGACTCTTATCAATGTATTGGATGAAACTAATTATTTTGTTTGTATTTAGTGAGAAAAAGACAGTTTCGTCTAATTGAGGTCTAACAAGATTGAAAAATACGATTCTTTTTATTATATTTCATTTATAATTACACGTAATATTCTGTTGTGGTACTACCGTTGACGTAGTTAAGTCGAAATATTCTAATTATTATTGTGAACGGTAAGCAGAGATGGATAGTGGCTTACAGTAAAGTCCAGGACGCGCGTTTCGTCCTATTTGGGACTCGTCAGCTGGATGTACCTGCATCTCACAGTTGATGTTCACTCTAGGACTCGAACCCATTACCCTCGCTTCAAACGCCATCTCGTTATCCACTCGGCCACTGAGTCCTGATAGCCACTTGCAACAAGCAATACTAAATGAATTTATTATTATGAACGTTTTATAATTCTTTTTTTTTGATGTGAAATGAATCAGATTTAAATAAAGTAGGAACACACTAGCAAATATCACGCTAATTTAAGGACATGAGGTCATCTATGAATATATATGTGTAAATCAGAGGTCGACAGTTGATTTCTTACAATGGAGATGAATAGAAAAAACAATCATGAAATAAGTTAGAGAAATTAAAACAATCGATTGATCATTGAGCCTTAATCAATATCATGTCTGTCATGTCCTTCTTAGTGCTGATTGAATTCTATCGATCAAGTTAAAATATGATAAGTAGTCTAAGTGACTTGACATCGCAAGCACTATGTTTACATTTTAAGTGGTTGGAGCTAGTAGTTAGGAAACCTTGCTTGACTTAGGTTTCATGCTGTTTGGCACTCGTCAACAAGGTATACCTGTAAGGTTGGGGGGAATGATACTTTTTGGCGGATTCAATCATGTATCACCCAGCATTACAATCAGAGACTTTACTACTCAACTATTCGTGCTGGAAGTGACCTGTCGTAAGGCCGAGATATATTTACAGTCCCTTCAGAATTACAGATACACTTCGTTGACGAATATCAAATAACACCGAATCTAGTCTCAGGGTTTCGTTTCAACTACCTACAAACATCTAACAATTTAGCAACCGTTTGGACTCAGTGTCTTGGTAGGTAACATGTAAGCGTTTGATGGGATATATAGGCAATGGGTTCGAGTTCGTGTATAAAAATTGCATAGGAGTAAGAGTGATATATCGGCCAGTTAGTCTCGAATAGGACGAAAAGAGTATTTTCGATCGTAATACTAATCACAACCAAAACTATTATCAAAGTAATCATCTATTACTTTATGCTATGTCATGTGTCACATTTGAACACAAATATGTTGAAAAATTAATGGATAGACCAGTTAAAACAATGAGTCACCTTGATAAATTTGAATAATGTAATGAGAGAACGAAGATTATCATAAGTATATATTAAAGAGTAGTACATTTCAAACAGAGTTTAATCAAGCATACTTGTTAAGAGTAGTTATTTATGAAAACCAAACATCAATTATAATAGTTGAAAGCGTGAGTCAATTGAAGCTAGACTACCAGGAAAAACCTGGGAGCACTGGACGGCCGTTTCGTTCTATTGTGGGACTCCTCAGCAGTGCGCATCCACGACCTCGCCTCGCGAGGAGTCCCTCAATAGGACGAAACGGCCGTCCAGTGCTCTCAGGTTTTTCCTGGTAGTCTAGCTTCAATTGACTCACGCTTTCAACTATTATAATTGATGTTTGGTTTAAAAACCCCTTCTGATAATAAATATCAATTAGACAAAATGGACGCTAAAAAGAAATGAGGAGAATAAATAAAACCATGTTAAAACCAATGCTTATGAGGTATATAGGAAATCTGATTGATTTACCTGATTGTAAATATGTGCTTTTATCTGTGATAGAAAGGAGGAATAAACTTCGCACTTTGCCAGAATCACATCAATTTTTCGTGCGAAGAGGGTAAAAACTTATAATTACTTATAATACTTATAATTAAAAAGGGAAGGTGGTTCATTCAAATAATCCATATTTAGAAATCCAACTTGGTTAGGCTTGTATCTTGGTTATCATAGTCATTTCCTACCTCAATACGAAAGAGGCTTAGTTAATAGCCTATCTCTGATTGACCGTATTTGTACTCATGATACTGTTGTAGATTATGTGAGGCTACTAAACAAACCATTGACAGAGAATGGTTATCCTTCGAAAATTTATGAATCAGTGGGAAGGTTACAGTGTGTTGATTTCTGGTACCAAAATCACCTGTCACATCAGATCATTCTACATTCAGAGGTTAATTAAACCACGGTAGGTTAAAACGAAAGCTCAAATCAGTTGTTAGTAGAATGTATCATACGGCTATTAATTATCAGTAGAAAAACAATGCATATACTTCATTACAATCCTAACCGGTATATAAATAAGTGCGTCCCACCCCATTGTGTTTATCAATTTACATATGTGTGCCTGTGAACACACATACAAAGGGAGAATTAATCGTGATTTGTAAGTTAAGAACTTTGATCATGTACCAAATTAAATCAGATGACCCACTTAGAGCAGATGACAAACATCTATTTTCCTCTTTGTTAAACACCTTACCTTTCATTTATCGTGTTGACCTTTTGTATCTTATATATAAATATTCTTAACAAGTATACGTGCGATCAGATTGTGCTTGAAATGTAATATATCACGTAGTTCTGACAATCGTAGTCTTCTCAATAAATCATCCGAATAAAATAGTAGGTAAATGTAAGTTACTTGAACTTTCCGAGGGCAGGAATCACATCATTAAAAAAAAAACAGATTAATGAAATATGTTTTTCGTTTTTATGAAAATGTTCAAAATTATTAAAATTCAACACAAACATACATATAGAGAGAACAAACAGGGCTAGTGAATAGTTATTATCGATTGGTTGGTTCATGAACTTCAATATTTAGTCTTGATTTATCTAATAATTAACCATCCTATAACTGAAAGTGTGAGTCAATTGAAGCTAGACCATCATGGAAAAATTGGAAGCACTGGACGGCCAACTCGTCCTATTATGGGACTTCTCAGTGGCAGTGCCCATCCACGATCCCGTACTCGCGAGATTCCAACCCAGGACCTACCAGTCTCGCGACAGAGCCCCTAACTGATAGACCACCGAGCTAGCCGGCATCCAACGGTGGTAATATCTAACTTCAACCAATCCACGATGTTTGAGCAACCGTTCACCAATTGTTTTCAGTGAGTTGTTATCTCACAACAGACGTGGTTGAACTCCACTGCTTACTGCTTCTCACTAGAACTCCAGGACATATATCTTGAAGTCATTCACTAGTGAGTATATGATTATAATTAGAAGGGGTTTTTGTGGAGATTTAGTACTTTCATAGTTGAAAGCATGAGTCTATTGAAGCCAGACCACCATGGAAAACCTGGAAGCCCTGGACGGCCGTTTCTTCCTATTATGGTACTCCTCAGCAGTGCGCATCCACTGTATAACTGTTGAATTTGAACATGTTAAGTACTAGATACCTGCTCAACAGTCCAAAGGTTAAACATTTAAGGATCCTGGGTTCGGTTCCTGTTCGTCTGTGGATGTGAACTACCAAGACGTCCCATTCGGAATTTAGATATGGTAAATGTGTTGTATATCACAAAATAATAATGAAATTGCAAAGGATATGGAGTTTTAATACGATCAATGAAGTTCTTGAGGGAAACTTTGGATTCATTGAGTTGAAAATCACAATAATCTATGATGGAATCCATGCTATTTTAATTTGATCCCTTTGATTGGAATATTACTGCTAAGCTGTGAAGGTTTATGGATAGAATCTTAAGTTTAGCGCTTCGGTTTGTATAATGGACCAACCCTACTCACCTATTACTAACTCTAAACATAATACCCAAACACTAACATCTTAACTCTCAAACTTACTTGTCACATTAATATGTAAGGTTTCGTAAGTTCTCTACAATAACATTATCATCCAATCTATTCAAAATAAGAAATCTAGTCAAAAATATGATTTTCAACAATAAACTATCTGCAATGCCATTTTAACTTTACTCTGACATCTTAAACTTGATTGTTCACTCAAAACTGTTCTTATTGTCCATATTTTGCACTTTATTTCATTGACTGATAGTTCTGTTTATATATTGTAAAATGATTATCTAATCAATTTGGTAAGTTTATGGAAGACAAACATGGCGAAGTTTGCTTAGGTAATGTGATGTGATTGAGAAGAAATGCGAATTGGAATTATTAGTTTAAAAATAAGTCATATCACTGGTAAGCAAAGATGGATAGTGGCTAGTAGTGGAATCCAGTTTGACGCGCGTTTCGTCCTACTTGGGACACGTCAGCTGGATGTACCTACATCTCAGAGTTGATGTCCACTCTGGGACTCGAACCCAGTACCTTTCGCTCCAAACGCCATCCCGTTATCCACTCGGCCACTGAGTCCTGTTAGCCGTTTGCTTGTGCGATGGGGTGAAGTTTAAATTCATTTAGTATTGTTTGTTTAAATCTTCCCATCGATTTGTTAGGACTGAAACTAGTCAGCCTCTAATTGACATATGTGCATACTGTGCGTATTGCCTCGATATAGCTTTAATTAACAAGCATGGTAAGCAAAGATAGATAGTGGCTAGCAGTATGCACATATGCCAATTAGAGAGTGACCAGTTACAGTCCTAACACATCGATGGGAAGATTCAAACAAACAATACTAAATGAAGTCATATCACTCTTCCAGAAAAGTCATTTATTAAAAATTTTGAAATTATTCTGTAAGAAGCATAGTCAGTGAATAATTAAACTAAAATTATCTTCTCAAATTATTGTTTACTTATAGTTTAAGGCTCACTAACTTGGAATCCTGAAGGGAAGCGGAAAAGAGGAAGGCTAAAGAACACATTACGCCGGGAAATAGAAGCAGATATGAAAAGGATGAATAACAACTGGAAAGAACTGGAAAGGATCGCCCAGGACAGGGTTGGATGGAGAATGCTGGTGTGTGGCCTATGCTCCTCCACAAGAGGTAACAGGCGTCAGTAAGTATAGTTTAAGCCACGAACCGACCAAAGTTAGATAGCCATTGAAAACCTAGAATTACTGTATATCCGTCTCGGCCTATTATGTGACCTCCTTGAAGTGCCCATCCACCACTCCACTATCGGGGGTCAAACTCAGGGCCTACCATCTCTAACCTCTAAACCAATGGGCCTGTTAAGCTAACGTCAATTATTTCGAGATATTATGCAACCATCCATTACTTGTGATAGATAACTAACTCGTTTCTTACAGTTTAAGAATATTCGTTTAGCTAAATTAAAGACATAATAGTAGTACATACATTTCAGAAAACTTTTGATATTGATCTAGATATAATTTAAATTGACTATATGACAATAATTCATAACAAAATTTGTTGAATTTGACTTCATGGGCACCAAAACTATTGAAATCCAAAAATTAATTACACATATATTGTTGGGGCAATCCTGAAAATTTCTCACAATAGACATGACAAACTCAGGAAACATTAAGAAGCATTTTATCCAATCAACGTTTGATTAGAAGTTTTGCTAGAAACATCACGAAAATGAAGTCACATATAGACGTTCTGATTGGCTAATTACTACACTGCTGCTATGTTTAGTAGCCCTATATTTTCTGTACATAAATGAACCTTTGGAGTAAAGTGCTTCTCACATATTGTGTGCCTTTTCTCTCGTGTTCAAGTCTCTGTGTAGTTCTAGCTTGGGGGTTAAGAGACTAGCTTAGGATCCGATTATAGCGTTCAATCACCAACACTTATGTATGCATGTATATGTTTATATATCGGTTTATCAACATTTAATTTACATAGATATTTCAATCTCGGATAGGAAATTGCAAATTATATAAGGTGAATTAATCAGACAAAATCATTTTTGGATGTGTATGTTTTAATTGTTTAAATTAAACGGAAGTGATTATTGACGTTAACAGTAATTATTGATCATCTCAATGTAAACATCGAGTGAAAGTTAAGCATGGAAACAAAATGTCAAAATTCTACCAGTTTAAAAATGAAATTTTATATAATTAAGATCATGAGTCAATTGAAGCTAGATCACCATGGAGAACCTGGAATCACTGGACGGCCGTTGCGTCCTATTGTGGGACTACTCATCAGTGCGCATTCACGATCCCGCTCCGCGAGATTCGAACCCAGGACCTACCAGTCTCGCACCAGAGCACTTAACCGATAGACCACTGAGCCGCCATCCGATGGTGTTAATGTCTAACTTCAACCAATCCACGAAGTTTGATCAACCGTCCAGTGCTTTCAGGTTTTCCCTGGTGGTCTAGCTTCAATTGACTCATGATCTTAACTATATAAAATTTCTAAAAATCTCCACAAAACCCCCTTCTGTTAAAAATGAAAGTTGTTTCACTGTAGTTCCATTCGATTCATAGAGTTTGTTCTACTAGGCATAAAATGTAAGTATCCAATCGAATGAACTCACATAATCATGGTCAGTCAATCAGAGAAGAGTTTCAGTAATTAACCAATCAAAGTTCAATTCAGTAAAATCCTCACTGATTTTATGAACGATATAAATATGTTGATTTTTGGTTTCTCAGAAACACGGAAGATGAATTAAAACGATGCTAAACCTGCAAAATATTCTCCTAAGATGAGATCTATAAGCTAAATTGTTGGGTTGAGAACATATCTCAAACAATCATGTTCTGATCTATAAATATTCCCCATCGCCTGTATACGTAGATTAGTGAAACCTCTGTGTGTAATACATGAATCAGGTAGCTAAATCATTGCTGTCATATATGGGGATGAGAAGTTTAATGTTTGAATCAAGTAACTAACAGTTATCAATATTATACTAGAGTTATCAATGATCCTGGAAGGTTAACAAATAATAGATTTTATATGTAAACCAAGTTTGACGAAATCATGTTAAGGCAACATCCAAAATTTGTATTTTAATAATGAAACGTATATCACGGAATAACTCAGCGATCTGAATGTCCTGTTTGATTGAGAAGAAAGAAAGTCACATCTGTGTGTCGAGCCATCTAGACTAGTGGCCACATTACAACTTGATCGATAGCATTCGATCAGCACTAAGATGGACTTGACACGCATGACATTGATCACCACCCAGTGATCAATCAATCGTGAAAGTCATATCTTATTTACAATTCGAGTAAAAATAGTAAGGACTGTATAACTGTCAAGGAAATTCAAGTGTTTCTTCATCAATACATCATACTTACAAGCTCTTTACAGATTCATGAGGTTAAAAAGCATGTATTGATGTTTTTCATAAATCTCCCTTTCATGCATTTATGAGAATAATGTTAGGGAAGCATGGATGGATGTTTTGTTCTAATGTGATACTTCTCAACTAAATCAGGACCTCTAATCTTTGTGCAGAAATAGCTTTCTCTTCAAACCACTGAGTTGGAATTCATTTTTTAAATTTCAGTCACTTATGGGATGGTCACTACCTTTAAGAAGTTTCATACAAAAATAAAAATAGATTGCTTAGCTAAAATTAGTCCATAACGTAAACCACAAATTGAACAACGAACACAAAATCTTCATCTTAATTAATAAATAAGCCAAACTCAGCAAACTTCACAATCCTATATGGATACAAGACAAAAGTCAGTCAAATTGATGATTTCAAGTATAACTTTAAATTAAAATAAATTACTTACATTGATTATAATCCATCAATTGATTCTGATGAAAATGATCCATTTGTCGACAATGATTCTGACGTTGATTTTGTTGAAGTTGTCGGGTATTACATTTTGAAATAGTAGATGGTGATAAGTCATCCTATAAAAAAGATAATTAGAAATAATGAAATATCAAAATTTTCATAGTTGAAATCATGAGTCAATTGAAGCTAGACAACCATGAAAAACCTGGAAGCACAGGACGACCGTTTCGTCCTATTATGGGACTCCTCAGCAGTGCGCATCCACCATCCCGCACTCGCGAGCTTCCAGAGCACTTAACCGATAGACCACTAAGCTGATCGGCATCCACGGTGTTAATGTCTAACTTCAACCAATCCACGATGTTTTTGAGCAACCGTTCACCAATTGTCTTCAGTGAGTTGATATCTCTACAACAGCCTTGGTAGAACTCCAATGGTCACTGCTTCCCACTAGAACTCAAGGAAATATCTCTTGAAGTCAGTCACTAGTGAGCATATGATTATAGATCAGAAGGGGTTTTGTGAAGAATTTTTTTCTTCTCAATAAACATATGAATTCTCGACACTCACTTACATTATCCCTTACCCTCTTTAGTCAATTTATGTCAATGATTTGTTTTTAAACTAAGAGCTAGACATGAGTTACAATGTGTATACACGAATTTACATTGTGAAATCGTATTTAAGTACTTTACTTAGTTGTCTTTGTGGCTGATGTTTTTTTACCTTGTTGTTTTGCTAACAGGAAATTAACAAAATATCAGATAAAAATTAACCACTGTCAATGGTTTCCTGTTTTGTAAAATAAAGCGCTACTCAGCAAATAAACAAGACAGTTAAGATTATTAATAATAATCACAACCATTGTAGTAGTAATGGCAGCAATAGTCATAAACTGGAAGAAATAAAAACGGAAAAAAACAGCAGAAGTAAACTCAAACAAATGTAGAACCGAAATCCAATGCCAGTTGACTGTCATTCATAATGAAGCAAACACAGTGATATATATATATATATATATATATATATATATATATAATTGTTATTATGCAGGATATAAATATTTTATAGGAGGGACAAATAAATAAGCAGCCATAAGGACACATCCGTAAACATACAATCATAATAAAAATACATGCTTATAAACCATTCTATTGTTTTATGTACTACCAAATTCCTCATTT
>NW_017386010.1:428146-452960 GCF_000237925.1 Schistosoma mansoni | reverse complement strand
CCACTCGGCCACTGAGTCCTGATAGCCACTTGCTGACGAGTCCCAAATAGGACGAAACGCGCGTCAAACTGGATTCCACTGCTAGCCACCATCAATCTTTGCTTACCATGCTTGTGAATTAAGGCTATATCGAGGCAATACGCACAGTATGCACATATGCGAATTAGAGACTGACCAGTTACAGTCCTAACACATCGATGGGAAGATTCAAATAAATAATACTAAATGAATTGTTTTTTGAATTAGAAAAAACGGACTGTTTAGAGCTTGAATATTTATCAAGACTATCACAGAAGATTGACAAAGGTTAATAAGTGGGCATAATCTCATTAGATAACATGTACAAATGCATATGAAGTGTAATCAAAGAGGAACCGGATGCAAAAATATCGGTTATGAGTAGAATATCGATGGAAAAAAAGGTTGGGTTGGAGGATATTGCCTAGCAGCTCCACCAACTAACTTCTATTAAATTTATCCACATTACTCAAGTCATTCTGAGAGACCATGAAACGAATAAAAAAATACTTCATTCCAAATTGTACTGATAAAAACTGATTAGAGATCGAGCTCAGGAGTTCCATACACTGCTCTAAGCAGAATTATCTTATACGATTTCATTGTGACTTTATTAAGTATTTGAGCAGTGGCATTTTTATACTGACCCTATTTCATTCAGTAACTGTTATTAAATGTTCTACCATTCCTAGCTTATCATCAATTGGTTATGAACCTAGTCCTCAATTCTATATCAATTATGAATTAGGTGTCACATACGCATTATGATTTCTTATTTGTGGTGTTTTGTTGTCATGTAATCGATACTGTGATTTTTTGAGTCAAGCTGACAATAACAGAATAAAAAACAATTCCACTTGCTATGATAATCTTCTAATAGGTCACCGAGGATAGAAAGAACTCTATGAACCAATAAGTCTTAGTCATTATGCTATTGGTCAAAGGGTCATTGATTTGATAGTCGTAAATCGAATTAGATATTATAAACCTTCATTATCATGTGATACGAATAAAGGGGGCAATATAAGAAAGTTTACATTTCAAACAGGTTTTTTTATATGGCAGTCAGGGATATGTAGAATCTTCAAGGGATTGATTTCCCCTGTAAGACTACAATCCGAGTCACCGAGAGTCATATTTAGAAATGTTGTCATTTAGTAATTCAGACGGGGAAAGAGGTTTTAGCAGAAATTTATTACTGAGCAGTAATTACGGGTTTTTTCTAACGAAAAATTATTTTTAGACATTAACTGGATTGAATTTTTCAGACAGTAGCTTTATAGATCACTAATCAATAGTATGGCGGCCTGCTTGAAAATTTGGGCTACCTGTTCCTGTCATCTAGATATTTCAACATGTTATCTAATATTGTTTGTTTTAATACATCATTATGGCAATTAATCGCATAACCTATTCAGGTGCGTTTCTGAAATGTATACAACCTTTCGTTGTACAAGTTACAGAAGGCTCGATCAGAGATATCATGGTTGCTGGCAATTTACTTCAAAAAGAATGTACAATATTTAGATGCCTATATATTGAACTGCTAACTTTTAGCTGGTGATCACTCAATATTTATCATCAGGATCGATCAAGAAGTAAGAAACAGAAACTTGTTGAAATGCTTTATGCTGAGAATTCTATATTGTACTAAAAATATAATATTGAGTAAAGCTAGCAATAATAATAGTCAGAAGGGGTTTTGTGGAGATTTAGTATTTTCATGGTTGAAAGCGTGAGTCTATTGAAGCCAGACCAACATGGAAAACCTGGAATCACTGGACGGCCGTTTCTTCCTATTATGGGACTCCTCAGCAGTGCTCATCCACGATCCCGTACTCACGAGATTCCAACCCAGAACCTACCAGTCTCGCGTCTCATAATAGGATGAAACGGCCGTCCAGTGCTTCCAGGTTTTCCATGGTGGTCTAGCTTCAATTGACTCATGATTTCAACTATGAAAATAGTAATAGTACTTACTGATTTATTGCATATCTAAACTCAGTCAACTAAATTGATAAAATATAAATGATACTACTTGGAACATTGTTAGTAGTAAAGATTAGTAAACCTTTCAGATTTAGTTCTTTTCTACCACTTTCTAAGCTAGATGATTAGTGACAATCGGGAAGACACTATATTTGATTTGCATTTCGTACTAGTTGACAAATATGTAACCTTGAAGGGAATTGATGTTTCCTGTAGGTGCAGAACTGGCATCATCCTTAAGGGATATTCAGTTTCAATCTAATTCGAAGACATAGTAATTCTGGTACCATATTTATATGAACATCGTTTTATGCTTAAAGTTTACAAAAATAAACTCTAGTCAATATTTTTTGATAATCTGCTCAATTTCAACATCGTTTTTCTACATAAACAGGTGTAAACAATGTAACTGCTGGAAATTTGAGAAACCTATGTAGCTGTAAATAATTCCCCAAAATCAATAGCTTTTTAAGTGTTCGACATTGGATGCTGACCAAATTGTTTTAAGTGGACTTGTTTAGCTGAAGTCGTTCGGTTATGCATCCGCACCAGATCACGTTACAACTCAGCGTGGGAAACACCTCCTACTTTCACTAGCCAGATTGGAGTAACCGCTTTTTGATATATTGATAACGCATCAAATATATCTTTCCTACCTCTCTGCATCTGATTTCTGATTTTAATCAAATGAGGGACGATTCAAATATAGGTGTTACTGGTTAATAGTTGTCAAACTAGAATACTGGTCGTATCTTCACCTGGATTATTTATTTATTTATTTAATCACATATATATTGGTACAAAGGGCACCGGATACATATGCGCCACACAAAATAATGAGAATGGGAGGAGAAGGAAGAAGATGCGTATATATAAAAGAAGGAAAAAAAGAAAAGGAGAAGAGTAATGATGGGGGGAACTGAAATGTACTACCAGAAGAGCTCTCTCAGTTAGGAAAGTTATAGCCACTCTTTATGAAGAAAGTAGAAGAAGGTTACAGCAGGATCGCCACTGGCTTCTATTCTGAGCCATATCTGATAACATCTCTAGCCACTGTGTTGCACCATCTCTCGGACCCCAGCCAGGGAGTCGTGAAGGACCAACAGAAGCTAGCCCTTTGCAGCTTTCTTTCATGCCACGACACCATGTCATACACTGACCTCCTCTCCGCTTTTTCCAACCAGTCCCAGAGTCGACAAATAATGCACGACGTGGAAGCCTCTGGGACGACATTCGTAAAACATGTCCAAGCCACCGAAGTCGGTGTTTCAAGATGGTGACACCAATTGAATTATCGTCTCTGCGCCCGAACACACGATGCCGAACCTCTGCATTACTAACATGGTGTTGCCACTGTATGTCAGCAATCCTTCGGAGACAACGATGATCGAACACAGAGAGACGTCTAACATCCTCAACTCGGAGAGGCCAGGTTTCACAAGCATAGAGCAAAACTGCTCACCGACGCGTTGTAGATCCGACCTTTTACAGCCAGACTAACATCACGAAGGCGCCAAAGATGGCCCAGATTGGCATAAGCCGCTATGGCTTTCATTATACGTGCATCAGTCTCATCAGTCACGCCCCCACCAGCACTTATATAGCTACCTAGATACACGACTTTCTCAACTACTTCAATCTGCTCACCATCTAGGGTGAGTACAGGATTAGAATCCTGCCAGTCTTGTAGGAGTACTTTGCACTTCGAAGGTGCAAAGCACATGCCGTACCTGCGGACACTGATTGCCAACTGATTAAGTGCGGATTGCATGCCTTGGGCATTATCGCACAGTAAGACAATGTCATCCGCATACTCAAGGTCGAGAAGTCGTTCTCCAGGCAACATATCCACACCGCCATTACTTACATCCATCAGAGCTGTTTCCAGGATGTCGTCGATGGCAAAGTTGAAGAGGAATGGTGAGATCGGGCAACCCTGCCTAACCCCACTGCTCGAATGGAACAAGGGAGAAAGGTGGTTGTATGCCCTCACTCTGTCTGAGGTGTTCGTATACAGGGCCTTTAAGATGTTAATGAACTTCTCAGGCACACCCTTCTTCAATAGACAATCCCAGAGAACAGTCCTGTCCAACGAATCGAAGGCAGCCCTGATATCAAGAAACACTACGATTGTTGGCCTGCGATAAGCATGACGGTGTTATAACATTTGGTGGAGGGTGAAGATGTGATCAATGCATCCTCGACCAGAACGAAAACCAGCCTGCTCCTCGCGAGTCAATCGTTCTCGGGTTTTAAACAACCTACGAAGAATGATAGAAGCCAATAGTTTGGACGCAATCGGAAGTAGACTTATCCCCCGATAGTTGTTACAGGAACAACGTGAACCCTTTTTAAAGATAGGGACGACTATTGACTCATTCCATGATGTTGGAACACTTTCTGACTCCCAAACCTTTGCAAACAACACAGTCAATTCCTTAGTCAGAAAGTCACCACCATCTTTAAAAAGAGCTGGAGGTAAGTCATCTGGACCAGGTGATTTGTAACGTTTCAAGAGTTGGAGTTCCTTGCGGACTTCCACCTCGTTTGGTGGATCAGTCGTCACCGGCCATGGGAGGCAGGACAAACTGGTTGATGTTGCCGGAGAAGCAGGCCAGTTGAACTGCCCTTCGAAAAATTCCGCCCATCGTCCAAGACGTCGAGAGATGTTAGTGATTGGCATCCCATCATCCTCGTAGATTGTTTTACTCACACCAGACTTCTCGATGCCAGTGGCTCGGATGAGTTGGAAGAGCTTCCGGCAGTTACCAGATTCAGCTGCTGCTTCCATCTCATTAGCACGCTCCGACCACCAGGCTTCTCGGTCCTTACGCAAGCTTTGCCCAATTTCACTACGTAACAGCCTTCGTTTGTGGTTATACTCACGGTCACCTGGAGTAGACCGACGGGCTTCCATCAGTTGTAAGGAGCCAGAAGAAACCCAGTGCTTGTAAGCGGGACGTTTCGCGAAGCCGCAAGCGGCTTTACTCGCCATTTTCATGGCGTCGTGAAGATGCAACCAATGCTCATCTATACTTTTCGGTGGGATGGAGCTAGCCTAGAGGCTAACTCCGCTCGATACTTACTTGCAACAGATGTTGCAGCCAGTTTACTAACATCGATCCGTTGGTGGTGGTCAATCCTTCGGCCACTGAAAAGTAAGGAGAGATTGGCGCAGACCAGGGCATGATCAGAGTCCAGATAGGTACTCCAAAAGGAGCGGCAGTCTTGTACACAACCACGCCAGCGGTAGCTGATCGCGATGTGATCAATCTGAGTCCAGGCTTGGGATGCAGAGGGAGGACGCCAGGTGGCACTTCACCTGGATACCTATCTTGTTCTTATTTTAATCCATCTAATGAATCTAAAATAAGTGAAGGCTTCTATACTTCAATTGTAGTTAACTCCATGTTTGTAATTATATATGAATAGTTCACTTGTCTGGGATCATACCGTTAAAAATTGTGTATATACGTATGTATGAATGTGTCCATGTGTGTAACTGTGTACGGATGCACATATATGTGCACAAACACCTGTTCAAATGAAATAATGAAATATCTGTGGTAAAAATCAGAATTTTATTAGCCTAAATATATATTTTTGTCAAATTGTATATGAACTAAAATTCAGACAGTTTCCTTATCATATTGCATTAATGATGTCGAGCTTTGCTGGGTTTTTTGTTTTTTTGGAGTGTCATGTGATTTTGTCCATCTAAGTGTAGGTATGTGTTCATAAGTAAAGTGTTCATATGTTACTATGTTTACATCTTTCAGATGAATATATCAATATTGTACATTTGAGCACTTCTGAGGAGTCCCACAATAGGATGAAGCGGCCATCCAATGCTTCCAGATTTTCCATGGTGGTCTAGCTTCAATGGACTCATGATTTGACCTAGATAAAATATTTAAATTTATTCAACAGATAGGTGACGATGGTTGGATAAAGGTTTTTGTAGTTTTCCCTAATCAGTCAACCATAGTCAAAAGTTTTCTACTCTTAAACCTTGAACTGAAAGCTCGCAAGGCGAATTTTTATTTTAAAAATAAGTTTATATACAAAAGGCAGAACATTCATAGGATTGGATATAACCTTAGGTTTTGAGAGGGTTCACAGAAACATCTCATAAATGAGTTGGTTAACTGTTTAGTCAGGACAATGAAGACATAATCTAGTTTTTAGAATGCCATTGAAAGATTGTAAAGAACTCCATTTCCTCGAAGTACTCTTAGCAGGGTCCTGACTTCTGAAGATTCTTGTCAGGAATTACCGATATATCTTATCACAGGTATGATTAGATAACTGTCTTTACCTAGCACAAGACCTCTTCGTAGTGGATCGAACCCAAGACGTTTGTTTGTTTCAATGGCCAAGTTAGCTTTAAATCAGGTAGGCGAGATACGATGGTTCATATTTCCAACTTCAGTCAATTAGCGAATTTATGTGGACATCGTTTATTTGCACCAGGAATATTGAATTCACCTACCAATATAGTTGAATGTCAGCTATCACAGTTCCTCATCAACACTTTGAGAGACAAATCTAGAATTAACAATCAAGTTTTCTTATTAAGATGAGCATCATGTGAAAATTATTCAGTATTTATCTAAGTAAGATAAGACTGATGTAAATAATCGTCTTCAAATTTAATCATTTCCGCCTTCAAGAAATGTTCTAACGAATTTGTCCTGATAATAAAAGGTTGAAAAACTGTTTTAAACTATTTACTTAGAATTTCAAGTCATAAACAAGTAAAACAAGTAAAAACCTTATCTTAAAAAAAAAGAACCAGCCTCATAAATTTGCTATTTTAATTTGAACTACTAACAATTAGCTAATAGTATATAAAATTCATTTAAATATCAATGATCTGTGATGCTCACATTCAGAAATAATACCGTTTCAAAGGGATAATTTAACTATCATGTAAGCTAAAATGATGAAATATATCGGTATATTGCTATTTTGCGGGTATGTGTTGATCAACTAACAAATCATTACCTTCTATCACTTCTGTGTCTTTACATAAATTCAATGTTCATTTTCATCTAGATTACTAGCTAACTAATGTCGTAATTTTTCCCATGTGAATTGTATTCTGTGAGTCAATGAGTTTTAAAATGGTAAAACGTTTGTTATAATACGAAACCTGTTTCGTTTTTTATCGTCACTCTTACTATATGGTTACTTTTTAAAGGATTATGAATGTTCACACTCAGGACCTTAGGTCCTGGGTCCAACTCTGATACCGGGTTTCGGATCCTCACTTTTAAGGAGTTCACACACTTGATAAGCAGTAACTGTTGAACGCTCAATTTACATCAGTGATGGAATACTGATTACATATTTTATCTAACTACTAAGTCAATAAACTGTTTGTATAACAGGAATTTATTGATTAAAGTAAAATGATAATTTGACATAAAACTTAGTAACATGATATTTTGACAGAATTCTTTTCTAAATTTCAAAAATTAGTTTTATATATGTGTGTTTTTAAATGAGTACATAGATGCATAAAATGGATATAAAGCAAACAATTGTTTTTGCCTACCGCTAATATTTAAGAGACTGTAAGACGTTCCAGGAAGGCTCAGGACAGAGTTGGATGGAGAATGCTGGTGGGCGGCCTATGCTCCTCGACGAGGGGTAACAGGCGCAAGTAAGTAAGTAAGTAAGACGTTCCAATTTAAAAATTAATAAGTCCCAACTAGAAGTTTTTCATCATAAGCTGTTGTGAAGAATTTTGACTACGAATTTTAACATCATGGACTAACTATGATTGGAGAACGATTAATAATCAGGAAGCATAGTACAGCTTTTTCATCCAAGTATGGAATCCTTCGGCAGTATGTACTGGACTAGGCACTGAACCTAAAATATTTAAAGCTAGGGAAAGGTGACTGTATTCTAGATCACTGAATCGGCTTTTAATTATTTACATTTCTAAATTCGATCAATTGGTGACATAACTTGGCTAACAAATCCTAACTTAAGTTCTATTTCCTGCTAAATAGTCGTTCACAGTAGTGTACATCAACGGAACTATGTAAGGTTAGATTTACGATTAACAAATGCTCTACTTCAATCATTGAGTAATATGGTAAAATAATTACCATCCAATACCTGTTAAGAAAACTTCAGATTATCTAGTTTCTTTAATTTTATTATTAAATGGTAGTTCTGACATGTGAGGAAGTTCATGGGAACATTTTCATAACTTATATTCAACTTCTGATTATTGAAGCTTTCATTTCACCATTTTTTTTTGTTATCTGTCTTAAGATCTTGTTTGTTGTTAGTAAATGGACTTGATCTATTACAATTTTCAACTTCTGTAGAGAATACAAATGCTATCCTGAATGTCCAATCTTCTCTCGCTTATTCATTTGTTGATTACTAACATTGAGTTCTTCAGGTGTATTAATCATCTGACCTATCTAGTTCTCTCAGATCTCGTTTTGCATTAGGAAAATCTCCAAAAACGTTTATAATTCATAATTACTGTGGACCATCTCAAACAATAATCACTGAAAGCTGTCCCATAGTACTGTCGATTGGATGAAAGTAGGGAATTCCCAATCATTCACTCAGTAGATAGTTCGAAAACAACATTGGATTATCTTAGTAATCTTTTGTCAGAAGTCATAAATGCAGATGATAGGCTCGATAAATACGGCCATATCATATGCATAAGTGCACATTTTAGGTCAAGGTCAAATGATGAGATGAACATTGTTGATAATTAAACGCTAATTATCTGGAGTTACCTTAATTATCCGAAGGATATACATTGATATTCCTTAGATAAATGAGTTATATGAGTTTGTAATAATTCCAATAAGGTTAGCCACGAAAGTTTTCTACCCGTGTTTTCTCTCCTAGTTTCAAGTAGCAGATTAAACTCAGGAATATAATAGAAAACTTGAATATCAACATCAGAATCGGACGACCTCCCAGTCTAACAACACACACATATAACTAGTTTCAAACTCAAAACAACTACTATCTCTCTGCCCCCAAATGCCCTGATACGGCTGAGAGTGAGGAGAGTCAGCTCTCCCTCTCCAAATGCTCTCATATGGCCACGCGTATATAGCCTCTCCCACGGAAGTCCCACTCACTGCCTTCTCATGGCATTACTGTTGTTTACGAAATTCAGAAGATGAAAAGCGAATGTCCGGAGCTTTAACCGGGTTGGTGGACACGGCGAGTCCACATAGGGACGTTGGAAAACCCTGATTCCAAACCAATGGTGAACATGGGCTCCAGTATCCTGAGGGAACAAATGGCGTATGAATCAATCGTTGGTCACTGGCTACCATGGGACTGCATCTCCTCACGATGCTCCACTGCCTTGTGGACTAGACCTTCAGGTCAAAGGCTCTGGATGTGGCCCCCTAAGAAAACTACCTACTTCAGTTTGGGCACCTGTGTAGTATCACAGCCCTCACACAAATCGAATGAGATTTGTATGGCGCATATATATCTGGTGCTTCCTTGTACCAATATTTATGTGTTTAAATGAATAAATAAAAATAAACTATCTCTCTAGTTCTCTTTTTTTCATTTTTTGACTTCCCATCGCTACTACGGATTATTTTGTACATTTCCCGTAAACTATTTGCGGACATTTTTACTGTTTGTTATTATCCTTAACAGGAATACAAATATTTTTTAAAAAAAATTGATTTTCAGTAAGAACAATTGTTGTATAACTTAGTAAATACATTCTGTGCTATTTATCAAGACAGATATGCTAAGATGACAGTTGAACATTCACAAGTAGTTAAGTATAGCAACAAATTTGTTAGAGATATCACATGATCATTGGTTTCAATCAAAAAATTGCTTACTTTATAAGCAAAGGTGAATAATAGGTAGCAGTGGAATCCAGGGCGCACTGTCATATTCTATTTCGGACTCGTCAGCGGGATGTAGCTGCAGTTGAATTAATGTCCACTTTGGGACTTGGACCCAGTAACATTCTCTCCAAATGCCATAGCGTTATTCATCTAGCTACTGATTCCTGATAGCCACTTGCTTGTGAAATGGGGAGGGGGAAGTTTTAAACTCACTTGATATTGTTTACTTGCACAAGCAGGTGGCTATCAGAACTCACTAGCTCAATGGATAACGCGATGGCGTTTGAAGCGAATGATACTGGGTTCGAGTCCAAGAGTGTAAACCAACTCTGTCTGAGATGCAAACACATTCAACTGACGAGTCCCAAATAGGACAAAACGTGCGTCCTGGATTCCACCGCTAGCCACTATCCATCTTTACTTGTAAAGCTTGTGAACTAAGGCAATATTGAGACTATTCGCACAGGATGCACATATGGTCAATTACAGTTCTAAACAATAATAGAAAGATACAAACAAACAACCCAGGACAGAGTGGGTTGGAGAATGCTGGTCGGCGGCCTATGCTCCATTAGGAGTAACAGGCGTAAGAAAAGTAAGTAAATAACATTAAATCTATTTCAATATGGGTAACTAGATATAAGTATATTATTGACTTCTATAAACTAATAAAAATCACTTATAAATGGGACAATTTGAAAAAAAGAAAAAGAGAATTACATTTTTATAATGACAGAAAACAACTTCTATATATTGACTATCTTTTTTTATATTGGCGCCAACAGATCTGGTTTTTTAAATGTTATCTTTTGAACATTGAATATCGAATACATTCATTTAAAGAAAAAAACAAATTAGACATGGATTCACTTTTACCAATATAATCACTTGATAATCTTTAGGTATTTGTTTTATTCATCTGCTTTAATCTAATTTAATAAATCTTGAGGGAAAAAAGTTACTAACAAAGGTTGTTTGCTTTATTGCAAGAATTAATCAGAGAATTGATATCTGATAGTTAAGATCATGAGTCAATTGAAGCTAGACCACCATGAAAACCTGGAAGCACTGAACAGCCGTTTCGTCCTATCGTGGGACTCCTCAGTAGTGAACATCCACGATCCCAAATCATGAGATACAAACCCAGGATCCATAGGTCCAGTGAAGTGACTGGTGACCAGTGGGGTTTAACCAAGTCTGTTGTGAGATAGTAACTCACTGAAGACAATAGTGGATATGTCTCTCAATTTCGTGGATCGGTTGAAGTTAGACATTAACATCGTTATACACTGGCCTGTTCAGTAGTCTAGAGGTTAAATGTGCGCGTGCGAAACCGATAGTTTCTGGGTTCTAATCTCGAGAGGCGCGATCGTAGATGCGCACTGCTGAGGAGTCCCACGATAGGACGAAACGGCCGTCCAGTGCTTCCAAGTTTTCCATGGTTGTATAACTACGCTACTTATAAGTAGATTCTCATGATTATTAGAGAGTGATTATTTTATTTATTTATTTAAACACATAAATATTGGTACAAAATAATCCGTAGTAGCGATGGGAAGTCAAAAAATGAAAAAAAGAGAACTAGAGAGATAGTTTATTTTTATTTATTCATTTAAACACATAAATATTGGTACAAGGAAGCACCAGATATATATGCGCCATACAAATCTCATTCGATTTGTGTGAGGGCTGTGATACTACACAGGTGCCCAAACTGAAGTAGGTAGTTTTCTTAGGGGGCCACATCCAGAGCCTTTGACCTGAAGGTCTAGTCCACAAGGCAGTGGAGCATCGTGAGGAGATGCAGTCCCATGGTAGCCAGTGACCAACGATTGATTCATACGCCATTTGTTCCCTCAGGATACTGGAGCCCATGTTCACCATTGGTTTGGAATCAGGGTTTTCCAACGTCCCTATGTGGACTCGCCGTGTCCACCAACCCGGTTAAAGCTCCGGACATTCGCTTTTCATCTTCTGAATTTCGTAAACAACAGTAATGCCATGAGAAGGCAGTGAGTGGGACTTCCGTGGGAGAGGCTATATACGCGTGGCCATATGAGAGCATTTGGAGAGGGAGAGCTGACTCTCCTCACTCTCGGCCGTATCAGGGCATTTGGGAGCATTAGAGAGTGAACCTGTAAAAAGTTGCATAAATTAATCAAATGTGAACATGAAAGATGAAATAACTCAAGAGTAGGAAAAACACCCACCTACCTACACACACATGGATGTAATCAATCACTGCCATGGTATGAAGGAGATTTATCTTTGTAAAAAGTTAGCGAATCAATATACATTAACTGGGCAATTAATTCAAAATGCAACTATGATAAGCACAAGACATAAATTATAATTGTGACAGCAATTTTGGTTCACATCAATTTTTAAAAAATGCTGAAAACAAGGAAACACGAAGTAATTATATTAGCCTACATCTAAGGATTATCAATGTTCAGTTAACCAAAAGCAGTTGGGAACTTGGGACTTTTGTGCACTGGTTTGAATTCTCACATCATATCAACCCGATGAAGTAAGATTGTCAAGATGATAACCAATGTTGTAATATTAGCGATGATATAAAAAGAGATTAGGCATAGAGAATATGAATCAGGAAGAAAGGATTAATTCGTATCTTTAATTATGATCTGGGTGTTAATATGTCTTATCTTTTTGCTCCGTCCAGCACTAATAATCTCCGAGGTCATAGCAAGAAGGTTCTGAAACCGCGATCTAATAAACTAAAGGTGGGGTCCCGTTTTTCTCATCGAGTGGTCAATGGCTGGAACGTTTTACTAGAACAAGTGGTATCAGCACCATCAGTGAACATTTTCAAGAAGAAGCTGGACCTTCACTGGAAGGAAATCTGTCAGGATTAACACAGGTTCATCAACCTACTATCCTTATTACTGAAGACTGATTAATTTGTAAGACAGAAGCTATGAAACGAATTTGAAACTTAAGATCTAAAAGAAAGGATGAATGAATGTACGATTCTGAATTATTTCAATGAAAGTTTGAGATCCTGACCAAATATTTGGCATCAACTAACATGTCTTAGTCTAACAGTTAGTGACTTCAAGAAATGATGCCACGACTTGGTTTGGTTACCACCAGTTTTTTTACAGTCTGTTTCTATGGTGGTTACCATTGAGGATTGAGGTAGGGGGGTTGGATTCACAACGGTGAACAATCATGAATACATAGAGAATAAGTCCTAGGATAAAATACATTAAACAACTACCGAGATCAAAAGTTATGGACCCTACAATATTACAAATGAATAAGTTTACTCAGAACAAAAATTATAATATGTATAATATATCGGGTAATAAATCGTATATGACCTCGAATTCAACGAAACCTGAGTAATTCAGACACAGTGTTAATGAAAAGTTTATAATTCAAAGATTATTTACAATAAATTCACCATTTAATCTCTAATCTCATTTTCAATAGTACTGTTATAACTTATGGCCGAGTGGATGTCTTGTTAACGTATGAAGTGATAAGACCGCCAATCAGAGAGCAGCGGACAGTGACACACGAAAACCGTACGAGCGGTCTAGAGTGCCTATGAGTCCTGCTTCTGCCTAGCCAAGCCAGTCAAGTCCAGAACAGCCTATGAGGTATGAATCGTTGTATTTCAAACATACTGAGTTTATATACCAATCAAACAGACCACATCGTACCAATGAAGTAGAAAATAACATGTGTACAAGATTTAGCCAAATGTGGCTGTGAATAAGGGGAACAGTAATCAATAGACTGGGTGTAATTTATGAACGATAAGTCGTATAACAATAGTTTATAGTTCAAAATAAAGCTCATGATACGGGAAACATGAATATGAATAGTTTAGTTATTTAGCGATTATACGATAAAAAATATATGCATAATATTGGTCCATAAATGGATCCCGAAGTTACCATTCATTATTCTTATCGGGACACAACAAGTAAATTGCCTGGTTATGCCACTTCTATGTGTATCTATAAATTCAGCTGCTCCTGTGGAGAAAGCTATATTGGGCGCACTATCAGACAACTGAACCAAATAGTTAGTGAACACCTCCCTTCGTGGTTAGGAAAAGGTATGGTCAAGTCGATACGGAGCTCGATTTTTTCACACTTGGTTGATAGCGGTCATGAACTTGACAGAAACCAGTCTTTTAAAGTTATTTATCGTATTCCTACTAGTTTTCTTTATGGGGTTCGATCTCATCTCTTACACATAGCAGAAGCTATAGGAATTCGATCCAACAACCCAAGTCTTTGTGTTCATAAGAAATATGTAACACCCTTATCTCTCCCTTGGCCTTAATAAATAATTTTATTTTCCATACTCTTTCTTCGCTTATTTTTCTTCACCCCCCTATCAATTATTTACTTATAATTTTTCTAATATTCGCTTCACCGTCCAATTATCTAAACACTTCTTATTACGTAATCTTATAATTTCTATGAATGTTATTTCAGTGTCTATATTTTTTCTAATCATTGACCTATTTCTCTATTATGTAACATTGACTCAAGCCTTTATTATTCTTATCACAACTAGTATACCTGTCATTACACTACCAATTTGTACTTTTCAATTATTATTATTTTTAATTATGTAATCTATTTCACTGTTATCATTGACTCATAAACTGCCTTGATTGGTTTAATAATTTCGTATATGCATATAAATATTACTGTATATTAGAGTAAAGCCTTATGAGGATCTAATCGAAAACAATATTGTTCGCTTATATATGTTGTAGTAAATTAATTGTAATAAATCTCTGAGGTGTGAAACATACAAATGAAACCAATTTCCATGATATCATTTCAACCAATCCATCAATCAATCGATATATGTGAAACAATCCTAAACATGACACACATACACAACCATATCTACGCTTATCAAGTACTATAATCGTTATGTTAATGAACAAAATTCTATAAAGTACATTTTTCACACACACACACACACATACACATTTATCACCATTATTAATACTACTGATTACACAAACATATGACAACAAATGATGAATGATATTTTCTTCATTGTTCTTTTATTTCACTAACAATATCTACTTGTACCTTATTTACTATAGAAAAATATCTTGGTATTTTAATAGTTGAGATCATTAGCCAACTGAAGCTAGACCACCATGAAAAACCTGGAAGCACTGGATGGCCGTTTCGTCCAATTATGGGACTCCTCAGCAGTGCGCATCCACGATCCTGCACTCACGAGATTCTAACCCAGGACCTCTCAGTCTCGCTCGTGAGCGCTTAACCTCTAGACCACTGAGCTGGCACCCCAAATATATTAGTTGGTACCAGAAATTCCGAATTAAATTATTATCACAAAAAAGTTTTAGTATTATGCTTTGTTTATTTATAGTTTGTTTGCTATATTTATTAGTTTAGACATTCTTTTTCTGTTTACGGTAGACGATTGTTGCAAGAATCATTTAAAATAGAATTTATAGTTTAGAATATGGTCATATTTTGTTACGTGGTTGGAGGTAATCAGGTAAAAATCCCGTTTAATCAAGGTTTTATACTAGTTGACAATTATCAACAAAAGATGCTTGGAAATTGAGAGGATTGATGTTTTTGATGGTTATCCATTTGTAGTTTCAGACATGTTCTGACTGAGCCATTTGTGACACGACTGACCCATTGTAGGACATAGATACTTGCGATTGATTAATCACTCAGTAGTGACCAGTGTCATGTTTATGCCTTTCTTAACAGTTCAGTGCTAACGTTTCAGAACACATGGCCTTGTGATGTGGGTTCGAACCTTACAGGAAGCTCCTGTTCCCATGGGATTGGAGTTATGTCTGGATGACAAATCTAAATAATCCTGAAACATAGTCCCAGAGTTTCCTGCTGACTAATTCTAACTGCCTAACATCAACAGAAGTTTACTTCAAATCTGAGTCACTTAAACTAGTGGTCACACAACAACATGATCAACAGAGTTCAAGCAGCATGGAGGATCAGACAAACGTAACATTGATTGCTACTTGTCAGTCGATCGATCAGTCAATCAATGAAATGTGAAGTTTAAATTAAACAGATGATTTTTTAATATTGCTGGGGATAAGATTGAGTTTGTGAGGAAAATGTGTACAAACTGAAAGTGAAAATCTCTATCGAACAAAAACGAATCCAATAAAAATCAAAGTATTTCTAGGACCTGCTCGACTATGATTGAGAAGCTTCCCAAACATATATACCATTGAGTACATCTTAGAGTGAAACTAATGACAGCTTTCTACTTTCACGGCAAGTTTAGGATACAGTTAAACTATTGTATCTAAACTTAAGTGAACACATTTAGAGATTAAACAAGTTTTTATAAAATTGTACCAAGTTAATCTCACTTCTGGTATTTATGAACATAACACTAATCATGCCTTCTGACCAGGTTATTTGGAAATATGCAAAGTGCATTTCGGCTTTTCTTTGGTCTAAGTTATTAGTATAGGAGATTTAAGGTGGCTGTTCAATTTGTAGTTTATATGAAACGAAATTATCTAGATAACCATTGAAAACCAGGAATCTAAGGACAACAATCTAGGTTTAGCATCGGACTGATTTGCAGTGCGGATACATAATTCAGCCAAATATCGGACCCAGAAAATAATGCCTGGTGATGAACGCATTGGATTTAAACCAGTGGGACAGAAGTTAAGTGAATAACAGTCCAGTCTTAAGTCGATTTGTAACTTTGAGCAATCATCTTAAGTTGCCATTGGTGACACATGTATCATGTCTGATATGAGTGAACTCCACTTATCAGGGTTTCTCTGTAAGCAGTTTGCCTCCAAATTAGTTACCCGTGAACAAATTTCTAACATTGTTAGCATAAGATATCTGTTCAGATAGTACAATTTATAATTTACATCACGGATTAGGTGAAGATGGAAATGTAAACCGTAGAATGTCAATTTATTGGTCTAAAACTAATGAACACATTACCAAGAGCTCTGGGTGCCATAAAAACCAAAACCCACTGTCGAAATGGATAGTTTTTTCCACCTAGTATGAAGCTACTGGGAAGTTCTAATGAAAATATTATGACATGTAAATTCAACTGTGTCGGAAGTGATTCCGTTATTTGAAGCACTTGATACATGCTGATAGTTCTATATCTTAGATTGACTTTGGCCACTGGATAACCGACTTACACGTCTTCAAAAACATACTTGGATTTAAATATGAAAATCATGATGTGAATTGTTTTTCTGGAATCTTAGATACCCATTACTGAGAAGACTTAAGCTGTCAAATAATCGTTCAACTACAACTGCTACCTTGACATAATTGTCATAATTGTGTAGTGTGATAACTTAATTGAGGTATGTTGATACAGAGATTCATTCATTTATGTCCCATCATGATATATAGGTCACTTTGAAAACGGGAGGACTAAAAGTACCAAATTTCATGTCTGAGAGCGGAGTAGCACTTCCGACTGTACAGATTTGCGATGTGAGTAAGGTGTTTTCCTCAGACAACCAGAATATCCAATGATTCTGCTTCATTAAAACGGAAGGAAGGGACTAGAAAAGTTTGGCTCGAAAAACAATACACCACACCCTGCTTCATAAATTTCGGTTACCACTCGTAAGGTCTGATAATTACGAGGATAGCATATCATGAGCTACCAACAGAAAATCCATGTGTAACCAGTTTCTAGGAATCATCTCCTGAACTCTCCGATCACATTTGTAAGTTATCAAAACCACTGCCTTTAACAGATCTCTTAGGAAGAAGTATAGTTTCATGGTGTAGGCAGCCGGGGAGCTGTAACAACTTTTATAATCTTAACAGAATCGGGACATCTAGACCTTAAATACGTTTAGTGTGCGGTGAAATTTACCCTCGACAAACGGCCTATGATCATGTTTGGCCAACTTAATAATGATGACAGATGTACATGAAGCATAAATACCAATAATATTTGTGATATTAATTATTAGACAAAATAAACATTCAGTATTATTATTACTGATCACTTCACTGGCCACCGAAACAATAATCAATATTCTATTGTCTAGCTAAATCTTAGTTTCGATCTAATTCAATACGTCAATGTAGCGTAACTTTCAGGCTGAGAAAATCTATATTGATTGCCAATTGATCGGAATTAGAAATATAAACCATTTGGTGGTAACTCTCTGAAATGAAAGTTAAAAACCTGTTATAAGGCCTGAAGTTCCTGTGTTTGATCTGCAGTGCAATCATAGATAAACACTCTGGAAGAACTCTATATTAGAACAGAACAGCTAATGCTTCATGGTTTATAATGGTTGTTTAACGATATAAAGTTAGATTGTTATGTAAAAGTAAAATAACATCATATTGAATTGAATTCAATGTTATATATAAAGTTGAAAGATGTCGAAATAGAAGATTATTCTGTTTATAAATGATATTTTACATAAGCTTATCAAGATTATTTGTTCGTAAGTAAACAACAATAATAAATAGATCAGAAGGGTTTTTGTGGAGAATTTAGTATTTTCATAGTTGAAATCATTAGTTAATTGAAGCTAGACCACCATGGGAAACTTGGAAGCACTGGACGGTCAACTTGTCCTCTTATGGGACTCCTCAGCAGTGTGCATCCATGACCCCGCCTCGCGAGCGGGATTCAAACTCAGGACCTACCAATCTCGCGCCAGAGCACTTAACTGATAGACCACTGAGCTAGCCGGCATCCAATGGTGTTAATGTCTAACTTCAGTCAATTCACGATTTTGAGCAACCGTTCACCAATTGTCTTCAGTGAGTTGATATCTCTACAACAGACTTGGTTCAACTCAACTGGTTACTGCTTCCCACTAGAACTCAAATAAATAAATAGGATAATTAATACCAAGTGGAAATGGCAAACAAAAGACTTAGAATTTAAATTTTGTAAGTTTGTCCAGTCAATTAACAAATTGAACTTCTAATGTTGTTGATTATGAACATAATCATCCCTTGTAAGCAAAGATGGATAGTGGCTAGCAGTGGAATTCAGGACGCGCGTTTTGTCCATCTTTGCTTACAATGCTTGTGAATTAAGGCTATATCGAGGCAATATGCACAGTATGCACATATACCAATTAGAGACTGACCGGTTGCAGTCCTAACACATCGATGGGAAGATTCAAACAAACAATACTAAATGAAAATAATCATCCCTCTATTAAATAGATTCATTTACATCTTAGAAGAAACAAAAGAAAATTTATGAAGATCCTTCAAATTGATCATCTATTTGTATACATAACTGACCTGTAGAGGTGGCAAGCTTAACATTGAATTGAGTAACATATATACATGAATAAACCAAAATTATTTATTCACTATATGGATATTGATGTTATCTAAATATTAATATTTATTGAATTTTATCGATTAAGAACTATCATCTATCTTTCTATGGTTAACTAATTTACCTGGAGTTCTAGTGAGAAGTCGTGGCCAGTGGAGCTAATACATGTCAGGTAGAGACAGGTATCTACATCAGTACAATGGAAGTTGGTCGCGCAATTTCGTGGATTGGTTGAGGTCAGGCATTAACAACGTTGGATGCCAGCTAGCTCAGTGGTCTATCAGTTAAGTGCTCGCGCGCGAGACTGATAGGTCCTGGGTTAGAATCTCGTGAGGTGGGATGGTGGATGCACACTGCTGAGGAGTCCCACAATAGGACGAGACGGCTGTCTAGTGCTTCCAGGTTTCCCATGGTGATCTAGCTTCAACTGACTCATGATCTTAACTATATAAAATTACTAAATTCTCCACAAAATCCCCTTGTGATAAACCAAAATTATTTATTCACTTTATGGATATTGATGTTATCTAAATAATAATATTGATCAAATTCTATTGATTAAGAACTATCATCTCTCTTTATATGGTTAACTAATTTACCAAATTCACATTGTATATAGTCAAATAATAAAGTGTGTGTGTGTGTCTGTGTGTGTGAGAGAGCGGAAGAATGAGATACAATGAAATATGTACGAAGTACCTTTTGTTTTTTCCTCCTAAACAGAAGAAAATGTCAACTGTTCACATAAATTTGCATAATTGGTCATTCATAATATAAAACAAATTTGTTTCCTTTTTTTCTCTATGGAATTTTAACTGAGTATATGTATCTTATGATTAAAATAAATAAATACATTGGATACATTGGATACATTGAATGATCATTATTATTTTTGTTTATTTAAATAAGAATAATGGCGCCAAAACTAATGAATTCAATGATTATAACAAAATAGGAAAAGAAATATACGATTTATATATATGCACTAATAACATTTCAACTAGGTTCAATAGTTCAATAGTTACCGAAATGACTGGTATACAACATTTTGTTGAATAAAATTGTTGAATCAAACAAAATACACAAAGCATGGTAAGCAAAGATAGATAGTGGCTAGCAGTGGAATCCAGGACGCGCGTCACTTCGTCCTATTTGGAACTCATCAGCTGGATGTACCTGCATCTCAGACTTGTTGATGTTCACTCTGAGACTCGAACCCAATCGAATATATATATATATATATATATATATATATATATATTCGATTGTTCAGCTTGATAATAAATTCGCTGAAAAAAGATCCCTTCGTTGCACTTCGTGTTTTTTTTAATATTGAAAGTGTATTATTAACAACTATTTATAGTTGAAATCATGAGTCAATTGAAGCTAGACCACCATGGAAAACCTGGAAGCACTGGACGGCCGTTTCGTCCTATTATGGGACTCCTCAGCAGTGTGCATCCACGATACCGCCTCTCGAGATTCGAACCCAGGACCTACCATTCTCGTGCCGGAGCACTTAACCGATAGACCACTGAGCTACCAGGCATCCAATTGTGGTAATGTCTATCTTCAACCAATCCACGAAATTGAGCAACCACTCACCAATGTCTTCAGTGAGTTGATATCTCCCAACAGACCTGGTTTAACTCCACTGGTTACTGCTTCTCAATAGAACTCCAGGAAATACCTTGTGGAGCCAGTCTCTAGTGAGCATATGATCTAGCTTCAATTGACTCTTGAGTTCAACTGTATAAAAAAAATTACTAAAATCTCCACAAAACCCCCTTCTAACAGCTATTTAGACAAATGTAATCATTGTGTATTCTATATGATTTGTACCATATATACATAAAGTACATTTCATTGTATACATTTGTCTGAATTACATTATGGTTTATTTTAGTCTAGGTCAGTAATCTGGTTAGCTTCTTGATATATAGAGATAGATAGATAAATTAAACCATTGAGAAACTATTTTGATATTTCACATCATATGACCATTGATTCATTGATTTCATTAAATTTTTAGTTAAAATCACAATGTTACTTCGAATGATTTTATTGATTTTTCGTTAGTTAGTTAGGTAGGTAGGTAGGTAGGTGAAGAGATAAGTTGATAGGTAGTTGAAACTCTTGTGAGTATGAAAGTCGACACTAAAAATGGGAGCTTCTTTTAGTACTGATCGAATTCTGTCCATTATGTTCCACTGTAGTCATTAGTCAAAGTGATTCAAGATTATCTGTTCTACGTTGAGATGCTGAGTGTGTTAACCTTCGTAATTATCGTCGATCAATAAGGTTTACCCGGAATCTTGAAGGAGCCTATGCTCTCAGTGTATTTCACATGTGTTATAACGGAGTGAATATTAAGAAGGTTGTAACTTACGGAAATATTATCTGATGTATATTATCTACATTTTTATTGTATAATTCGTAGATAACTGTGTTATCATATTCCTAGATTCTCCTTATTGTGAGCTTTCAGTGAACCTATTAGCTGTCTTTATGCGTTTAACTGTCATTTAACTATTGCTAATTAATCATGTATTGTTCGCTCCGTTCTTTATTGTATTTAAAGTATGATTTCTTATTTGATTTCCCGTGTTCTCAGTCATTTCAAATATATTGTTGAGTGTATTTTGAGTCATAATTGAATTGAGTGCTATAGAGAACTAGTTTACTTCCTATCTGGATCTACCGATTGACTACTGAGTTATAAGTAGCTCGAAAACTAATAAAGCATCAATGTTTTGGTTGTTGTACATTGGTCAGTGTGTCACTAGGGACGTAGAAAGTCACCGGTCCTACTAATTACATTCTGCCCAAGAACCCAAGAGACATTTCATTCGAAGAAACAGTTAAAATTTTGTCGCAAATTTTCGGTGAACAGTCTTCCTTGTTCAATATTAGATATCAGTGCTTGAAAATAGTAAAAGCCGGCAATGATGACTGGGTGCAACATGCTAGCATAATAAATCGCGAATGTGAGCGCTTTAAACTATCAGCAATGACAGAAGACCAATTCAAATGTCTTGTTTTTGTATGCAGCTTACAATCTTCAGAAGACGCCGACATTAGAACCAGAATTCTAAGCAAAATTGAACAGTGCCCAAATATCACCCTTCAAGAGGTGACTACTGAATGTCAGCATCTGGTGAACTTGAAGCATGACACTTCAATGGTAGAAAATAATGGTCGACTACCTTATGTACAGGCAGTAAGTGGGAAGAAAGATTCCTATATGCAAAAGCAGAACACAACCATTAAGAAGCCTCCATCCGCATGTTGGTTTTGCGGAGAGCTGCATTACAAAAGGTTCTGCCCATACAAAAACTACCGGTGCACTAGATGTCAGCTCAAAGGACATAAAGAAACATGTTGTAAGAAGAAGATGCACCGTCGCTCATCGAGTGTTCATTACCGAAGACGTAAAAACTGTTCATCAACCAATAGAATAATGGTAGCACATACCAGCACAGAACATAATCGAAGAAAATATGTGACCTTAGAGATTAATGGACGCCGTGCCCGTCTACAGCTTGACACTGCTTCAGATATTTCACTGATCAGCCGCAAAACATGGAGTCATATTGGCAAACCCTCGGTGCTCCCTACAACCCAGTTAGCACACAGTGCATCTGGAGGAAAGGTAAATATTGCTGGAGAGATATGCTGCCCAGTTAAAAAAGGGAATGTACAGAAGAATGTGAAAGTATATCTCACTGAAAGCCCAGGACTAGATTTGCTTGGTCTTGACCTAATAGAAATGTTGCAGTTGGCTAACCAGCCAATTAATCATATATGTAGTCCGGTGAGATCTGATGCACTCTCAAGGTTGATCGGTCCCCAGGCAAAACATGGAGAAGATGTACTCATTGCCGCAGGAGAAGGTGAATCAGAAGTTCAGGCAAAGAACCCATGGATATTTGAAAAAAAATCGCCACCCAAGAAAAGAAGAAAACCTGTACAAGAGTATCAGACGAACGACCGCGGCGAAAAGGTACTTGAAAAGTATCAAGACGGTCAGAAATGGGAACCAGGTGTCATAGTACGGCGTATCGGGAAAGTACTTTATTTAGTCCGTGGAAGGGACGGAAAATGTACCAGACATATGAATCAGATAAAAAGGGATCATAGGACAGCAGCAGTAGACACACAAGTACCGTTCCACATTCTGGTGGAGAAAGGCCCGAAAGAAGGCCGCAACCAACGACTAGAAAAACTTAAGAGTGAGAGCGCGCAGCCAATAAGGGTGATGAACAGAAAAACGAGAACAACAACAATGCTTCAAGAAAATCCAAAAAGAAATTCATACGTCACAGACTTCAAAGGGGGAGGTGTAAGGACGGCCCGTCGGTGGCCCGTCGGTAGACTCTCGGAAGCCCAGGAAGAGCCGCAGACATTCCATCCAATCACGGCTAGGGGAATGTTCTAGAAATGCCAACGTGGAGCTTCTCCATTGGATGGATTAGTTTGATACCTATGTGCTTATTGGTTGACCCAAATGATAATTTACTTTCAGCCAAAAACTATAAATACACGAGATTTCTGTGCTATATTTTGACACTGTTTGGGGCAATAAACTTCCTGCTTACCAGTCTTTGTCTTCTCTCTTTTGCGACGTTTGCGGGTTCTATCGTTCAAGTAGTCAAGTAGTTCGCGGCATATTAAGAATCAAGGTTCGAGATATAACAGTCCCCCACAGTAGGTTGTTGCTGTTAGAGTCTGACCAACGGATCTGAAGTATCTTGCGTAGACAACTGTCATAGTTTTTGAGTTATATCATAAATACACAAGTAAATAGTATCCGATTAAATGTGATTGTAGTTTGATATAGAGATTCCAATATAAATGGTTGCTACCATGTAATGGTAACTATGCTTCACACTACCACTTAGGGAAAAGTAATGCAGTTCTAATAGAATAAAATGACAGGACAATTCCTCAGTTGAATATGTTGTTAAAAGCACAATCTTATTTCTGTTATCGTTTTACAGATCTTAGGATGAGCTTAATCGGTCAAGTATAGAACAGACTATAAAATGTGCTTGTGATGATTTAATTGACTGTACATAACTAACTCTTAGATATCAGATCACTTCCCTAACTATATATAATTCGTTTTTCATATAATTAATAAATCCTAGCTAGTTTGCCATTATTTCTTTGCAAAGTAACTTATTTCTGAAGTTGAACACCAGAGTAATGATCCAGACGATATTCCTTGTTCTATACATCTCTGAATCATTGATAGATAAGAGGTTTAATGTGAATTAGATGGCGTGGATTGGTTTTCGTTTAGCTAATTATGTATTCTTTATCAGCTACTTAAATCATTGATCGACAATGTATAGCACATGATATGATTGTTAATCTGTTCAAATTATCATAACAGGGGATGGAGCTTACAAACTGAGAAACAGGATTATGATGGTAACAATATTCATAGTACTGTATTTCGAAAGAAACGGGGAGATTATAAGTATAGAATGGCAATAAGCCTAAAATTTACCGAGAAAAAGATTTGTCGGCTCATAATTTCTAGTCGTTTCAAATGTTATCTTTATTCGTAGATTATGGTTATCATATTAAGTACAAAA
>NW_017386010.1:420318-427946 GCF_000237925.1 Schistosoma mansoni | reverse complement strand
ATGTTCACTGTGGGACTCGAACCCAATACCTTTCGCTTCAAACGCCATCTCATTATCCACTCGGTCACTGAGTCCTGATAGCCACTTACTTGTGCCACAAGCAAGGTACTGGGTTCGAGTCCCAGAGTGAACATCAACTCTGAGATACAGGTACATTCAGCTGACGAGTCCCAAATAGGACGAAATGCGCGTCGAACTGGATTCCACTACTAGCCACTATCCATCTTTGCTTACTATGCTTGTGAATTTAGGCTATATCGAGGCAATATGCACAGTATGCACATATGGCCAATTAGAGACTGACCAATTGCAGTCTTAAAAACATCAATGGGAAGATTCAAAAAAACAATACCAAGTGAATTCTTATTTGTTTATGAGTGTGATCAGTCCATAAACAATTAATTGAGTTCGTTCACATATATAATCTACACACTTAATTAAAGTTTATTTATAAAATTAATCCAACTGTAAGGCAATACTGTAGTGAACAAAACAACGGTTGGGGACAATCGAATGTATTTTAGCAAAAATTACAGACTATCTCAGTAAATTCTGATAACCAAACAATGTAACAGTCAATTTGCAAATTAACAACCAATTGTTTCAATCTTCACTGTTTCTTCTCTTATTCCATTGCTCATGCATTTTCCAGACGATTGCGCTTCATTTCAGTTCTTTGCTCATCGGTCTTCTGCCAAAATACATTCTATGTATGACCCACACCATATACTACTTATATAGATATAAGTAGACCACACCACAATACAAGCTTCAGCTATTTATGTTTGATATGAAGCGTGATGTCTGTGAACGAAAGAATTATTATTTCATATTCTTTTGTACTTGAAAAATGCCTTTTTATTCTCTAAATTACTCTTTGTATCTCTTCGATGTATTGATTTTAGTATGATTTCAATGAATGCTTTCACATTATTTAAGAAAACAACCGGATTTATTTCAATTAACTAACTACATCCATATGTGTTTAAGATGTTATTGGAACTGAGTTTAATCTCTAGTAGGTTTTTGGACGAGCACTGTCAATGAAGAGTCTCAGATTATGACGAAACAGCTGTAGATTGTTTTTTTTTCAATGGTTGTCTAACTTAAGTCAGTTTTTGGAGTAGATCTACAAAATTCTAGAAGGAATTATTACTCTATGTAGAATTTCAGGTAGGGCCAAGGAATTGCAATGGTTCCTAATTGTCAAGTTATCGGAGTAAAACTGGGGACGCAACAGAGCCGATACGTACATTAATAGAGGAGATACATAAGATATGATAAATTCGTGCTTTCATTATGCAGGATCAAAGTTAGAGACATTATTGTTGAGCTATTTGGATCGTAATAGCGTCAAGTAAAAGTCTGTTGATATGAAGCATTATTCGATCACAAGTGATCACGTATCAGGTTGTTGACACTCAAGAGATAATTTTGGTCCGCCTTTACTGGGATTTTGTAGTCATGATTTTATAAGTTATTTGAATTAAATGGATTCTGCTAGCAGTGATATGAACATGATATGAGTATCATACCCATTAGAAAGGTCAGTAGCTATCTGGATTCAGTGAATCAGTGAATAATATGTTGAGGGTCTGAAGTGAAGGGTTCTGAGTTCAAATTTCAGCGTCACTATCAACACAGGGATGTAGGCCCATCCAGCTGATAAGTCCCAAGCAGGATGAAACGCATATGCTAGAATCCACCATTTACGAAATCCATCTATTCTAAATCACAACGTGAATGTCATCTTTTTCACTGCAAACAAATTCGATGAGTAAATTTCAATAAAATATACTCATGTTTTCTTTAGAAACAAAGGTAAGGAGAGAAATAAATCCATCATTTGAATAATTCCGTTAGAATTTAGCAATATTTTCAACTTTCTATCGGGTTGTGGTTTTCATTTTATGAAGAAGTATGACTATATTATATGATTAACATTACTCATCCACAACCAGACCATCAAGAGTAGAACCTGATGTGTTTGTTTTACTCGCGGATGCTTAACCTGTAGACCACTGGACCGGTCTCCAGTAGTTTACTTGGACAAATTAACTGTTCAGTACTTCCTGGTTTTCAGTTGTTGTTTAACTGAGATCAATCCATGTTGTTAACTATGAAATGGTAATCATGATGAGTTTCATGCTTTTTCCAAAAATTATCTATTTCATATATTTAGTAAGTTTAGTAAGATCAGATCTGGTGATAACTGATCAATGAGTTTGCCAAGATGTATTTGAAAACTGTAACTGTATGTTTTCTGGAAATAATTAACAACAAGACTCATTGAACCACACTTAGTCATCAGGACAGGATTCCTAAAATCTTGAATAGCATGTTGTTTTTCATGAGATTCGTATCCACATAATTTAGTCAACATCCACAAATATTACCATTAAACAAATCAAGTCGCAAATAACCTCCTCAGGGACAGTTAATGAAAGAATTTTTTCCGTTTAGATTCTCATTAGTTGACTCTAATCAATTCCATTTCCAAAAAAGAGACTAACTAGGTTAAACTAGCTAATAATAAACAATGTCAGGTTTTTGAAATCTCACACATACATATTGCACTATTATTCTACCCTTCATCATATAGCTCATAACAAAGTTCACCGTCGTACAACTTTGTAGTCCTACTTCTTTTAACTCAATGGAGTAGTTTTTCTTTCTGATCATGACGGATAAGGCATTCCAGAAATATTAAATTGCAATAGATTTATTGGAAGTTTAATATCGGTGTTGTTAGAATCCACTGGAGCCAATTGTACGTATCAGTGTTTTCATTCTGCACTAAATAAAATTAGTTCACTCCCAATTACATTTTTGTTTAAAATGTCAAAGCTTACTAAACGAAAAAATAAAATCTATGTTTTTTTAAACTTTCAATAACGTATACCCCAAATGTCCTCGTAAGTTCGAGAGTGGGGAGAGTCAGACCTCCCTCTCGAAATGCTCTCTCATGGACACGACTGTACTGCCACTGTCAGGGAAGTCCTACTCAATGACTTCTCATGGTGGGGTGTTGTTTACAAACTTGAGAGGACAAAAATCGAATGTCCGGGTTGGTGGATATGGAGGATCCACCTAGAGGAGTTGGAAAACCCTGATTCCAAATCAATGATGCACATGGGCTCCAGGATCCTAAGGTAAGAAATGGTGTATGAATCTATTGTTAGTCACCGGCTGCCATGGGACTGCATCTTCTCACGTTGCTGCACTACCTTATGGGTCAGACCTTTAGGTCGAAGGCTCCAGTTGTGGCCTCCTAAGAAAATCACCAACTTCGGTTTGGGTACCCGGGCATTGTTGTAGCCCACACGCCAATCTGGTGACTTGTGTGGTGCATATGTATTCGCAGCCAATTCGTACCAATATTTATGTGTCCAAATAAGTAAATAAACATTCACATCCATAAAGGTGTTATAAAATCCTTTCAGAAGATTTCAAGCCATTTAATTGAGCTCATATGAAACATAATGCATATTTAAAGCATTCAGTTATCTAAATAATTGAATTTTAGTAAGCCCCTTTAAAGAGTTTTAGTGAGAGAGAGATCAAGGATCAATCAATTAGTTAGTTAGTTACTGATTGTTGATAATTATGATATTTATTTGTTATAATCATGCACCATTTATTAAATCAGGTAGGTATGATAAACTATTAATATTTATTATGATTAATTGACCTGTCATGAGTTCACCTAAGTGATGATAGTTAATTTCAAATATTGATCAATGTAAACCAAATCGATATTCATTTAGTATTGCTTGTTTGAATCTTCCCATTGATGTTTTTAGGACTGCAACTGGTCAGTCTCTAATTCGCATATGTGCATACTATGCGTATCGCCTCGATATAGCCTTAATTCACAAGCATGGTAAACAGAGATGGATAGTGACTAGCAGTGGAATCCAGGACGCGCGTCACTTCGTCCTATTTGGGACTCGTCAACTGGATGTACCTGTATCTCAGAGTTGATGTTCACTCTGGGACTCAAACCCAGTATCATTCGCTTCAAACGCCATGGCGTTATCCACTCGGCCACTGAGTCTTGATAGCCACTTGCTTGTTCGATGGGGTGAAGTTTAAATCGATATTATAAAATGACAATGAATCTATTTTGTCAAGTTAAAGAATGTAACACATATCCATCATTTTGTCTTTTTTTTCAGATCCATTAGTTTATAGATGAAGGTGTTAAACAATATTGACATAATATATTCCGATAGATAGATGTCAAATTTTATAAATAAGATGAAGGAAACAAAGATAATGAAGAACATTAGTATGAATTCTATCACTTTGGATAATAAATCAAACTAGGGTAGGTTTAGTGTAAGTATAAATTGTTTTCAAACATACAAGGAGGAGTATGAATTTCCGTATAATTACGCCTTTAATAAATCTAAGTATTTGCTCTTTTACAATTAAATAACCATTAAAAAGGCCATAGTGTCTTGTATGTCAAGTTCTCCTTAGTATTGGTAAAATTCTATTAATCACGTTGCAATGTGGTCATTAGTCTAAGTGACTTGAAATCGCGTCCACGATGTTGACATGCAAGGCAAATGTTATAGGAAGTCGAAAGAAAACCATGGATCAAGGTTTCATACTAATCCTTAGAGTTTGATTGGTACTAAAAAAGGATTTAAGACACATGACACTGGTCATCATTGAATGTTGAGTTTATCGTAAATACATATTACTCCTACAGGAAGTTATTCACGTCTCAATAGCTCAGTGATAAAATATCTGACAATGAATTTGAACGGCATTGGATTGTGTCCTCCAGGAAGTAACAGTCCCTTCAATATTACAGGTAGACCTGACTGACGAGTGACAAACAAGCACGAAACCTAGGCCGAGCAGGGTTTCATATTCACTATCCGCAACCACTACCTTACGATATTCGTTCTGTATAATTTCTATGCAAACCAAAAAGCCAAGTTAAGATCAAACTTAACGTATGTTTGACAGGTACTTGTCAACTGTTTTTAGTGGGTCATTTAACTGACATCCAAGTCATGATTACTCTTCCATACATATATGAATTCATACATACATGGAAATTATTATGTATATTACTGATTTACAAAATGATACATTGTTATTCTCTTTTATTTATAAAGCTTATATTGATGGTTTTAGAAAAGGTGTATACTTCAACTTATCTTAACAAACCATGACTCTGAAGCAGTATTTGATTGATAAACAGTCATTTCTTGTGGGGGGGATATGATCAATATTCAACGTAACATATCTGTCGGTCAACAATAATAAACTCATAGAAACTAATTCACATGATTAATTTTTATATAATTTAATTGTGATGTAAATTTTTCCATAAGGAATATCAACATTAAATCAATTTATCAATTTATACATATACATTTATTAGTTAAATTCATGAGTCAATTGAAGCTAGACCACCATGGAAAATCTGGAAGCATTGGATGGCCGCTTCATCCTATTGTGGGACTCCTCAGAAGTGCTCAAATGTACAATATTGATATATTCATCTGAAAGATGTAAACATAGTAACATATGAACACTTTACTTATGAACACATACCTACACTTAGATGGACAAAATCACATGACACTCCAAAAAAAACAAAAAACCCAGCAAAGCTCGACATCATTAATGCAATATGATAAGGAAACTGTCTGAATTTTAGTTCATATACAATTTGACAAAAATGTATATTTAGGCTAATAAAATTCTGATTTTTACCACAGATATTTCATTATTTCATTTGAATAGGTGTTTGTAACGTTTAGTCTTATTGTGGGACTCCTCACTCAAGACATTGATGAATTGTTGCTTAATTTCGTGGATTGGTTGAAGTTAGATATATTAACACCGTTGGATGCCGGCTAGCTCAGTGGTCTATAGGTTAAGTGCTCCGACGCGAGACTGATAGGTCCTGGATTCGAATCTCGTGGGGCGGGATCGTGGATGCACACTGTTACTGAGGAGCCCCACGATAGAACGAAACTACAGTTTAGTGCTTCCAGGTAGTCTAGATTCAATTGATTCATGATTTCAACTATGAAATCACTGAATTATTTATTATTATTTTATTTAATCACATATATATTGTACAAAGGGCACCGGATACATATGCGCCACACAAAATAATGAGAATAGGAGGAAAAGGAAAAAAAGAGTAATGATGGGGGTGGGACTGAAATGTACAACCAGAAGAACTCTCTCAGTTAAGAAAGTTATAACCACTCTTCATGAAGAAAGTAAAAGAAGATTACAGCAGGATCGCCACTGGCTTCTTTTGTGAGCCATATCTGATAACGTCTCTAGCCACTGTGTTGCACCATCTCTCGGACCCCAGCCAGGGAGTCGTGAAGGCCCAACAGAAGCTAGCCCTTTGCAGCTTTCTTTCATACCACGACACCATGTCATACACTGACCTCCTCTCCACTTTTTCCAACCAGTCCCAGAGTCGGCAAATAATGCACGACGTGGAATTCTCTGGGACGACATACGTAAAATATGTCCAAACCACCGAAGTCGGTGTTTTAAGATGGTGACACCGATTGAATTATCATCTCTGCGCCCGAACACACGATTCTGAACCTCTGAAATTACTGAAATCTCCACAAAACCCCCTTCTGATAATATTAATAATAATAATCAATATTTTATTGAATAAAACTAACCTTATATATTGTATGTTCAATTGATTGATATATTGGTAAAATTTCATTATTTTTATTAATTTTTTGATTTAAATCAATAAATTTAATTTTATTGATTTTTTTAATATTTGAATTTAATACATTTAAACGTGGATCTAATTCAGATAAAATTAATTCATTTTCAGTTAATTCATATAATTGCAGATCATTATTATTATTATTATTATTATTATTATTAAATTGATTATTTTTATTATTGATTAATTGATTATTATATTTGATTTTTGTTGATTTATATTGATTTTGATTAGGATCACTTTTATTGATTATTATTATATGATCAATATTATTATTATTATTAATATTATTATTATCATTATTATTATTATCTGTATTATTATTATTATTATCGATATTATTATTATTATCAATATAATTGATACTTGATAATTTACATCGATCTAACCAATATTGACGTGTTTTACTTGGTGTTTCATAAATAATTTGTGTTTTACCATCAAGTGTATGATTAATTCGTACATGACTATTATTGTCATTACTTGGGGGGTTTCTGTTTAAATTATTATCATAATTACTCTGTTCCATATCTACAATATTAGTTATATTTCCATGGTGATAATTAGGGAAATGATAAGCCATATGTAATTGTGTTAAATAATTTAATCCATATGATTCTGATTGATAATTACTCAATAAATCTGGATATCGTTTAATATTAGGTGAATTAGAATAAGTTGGTGTAAAGTAACCAATTTGTCGAATAGTATTACGATGAAATTCCATATTGGTTTTTTTAATATTTGTGGTATTTATTTATGAAAAAAAACAGTATCTATGTATAACCAATAATAATATTGACTAATAACCACATGTATTAAAGAAATAAATAAATTGAATAATTTGTGTGCTCATATTATTGATTTTTGTTTAAAAGTGAGTTGTTCT
>NW_017386010.1:414329-420091 GCF_000237925.1 Schistosoma mansoni | reverse complement strand
GTGTGTATAGAACAATTCGTTAATATATATGTACATACAAAATTACAGTTTGAAATGTGTAAACCAAAAAGAATTGTAAAGTAAACCTGTAACCATTTCTATTTCATATAGATATTGATATAAATGAACAAGCTACTGTCCCATTAATTGACAAATGTAATATATATCAGTGTTTATTTATCAAAACAAAAAAACAATAGTGTGATTGTGACTGGTTAATACCATGTTAACCAATCAAATTTCCTTCTAAATTCATCAGAATTTATAGTTTGATGACTGAATATTTATTTACTTATTTATTTAAACACAAATATTGGTACAAGGAAGCACCACATATATATGTGCCACACAAATCTCATATGATTTGTGTGAGGGCTGTGATACTGCCAAGGTGCCCAAAGTGAATCAGGTGGTTTTCTTAGGTGGCCACACCACCAGCCTTTGACCTAAAGGTCTAACCCAAAAGGTAGTAGAGCATCGTGAGGAGATGCAGCCCCATGGTAGACGATGACCAACGATTGATTCATATACCATATTTCCCCTCAGGATACTGGAGCCCATGTGCACCATTGGCTTGGAATCACAGTTTTCCAACTCCCCTAGGTGGACTCGCCGTGTCCACCAATCCGGTCAAAGAGCCGGACATTCGCTTATCATCCTCTCAATTTCGTGAACATCACCCCCACCACGAAAAGTCAGTGAGTAGGACTTCCGTGGCAGAGGCTATATACGTGTGGCCATGTGAGAGCATTTGGAGAGGGAGAGCGGACTCTCCCAACTCTCGGCCGTACCAGGGCATTTGGGGGTAGATTGTTGATGAATAAATAGTTGTATTTGTTTTTAAAATTAAAAAGAACCTTCATTCCATTTCGTTGTTGAATATGAGTATAGATCATGAAAGATTTAAAGTATAGAAATAAGAAATAATCTTAATAGTTTTAAATGTATAGGCTGTAGTTCAACCACGTAAATTGTGAAATACATACTCACCAAATATATTGGAATATGGTTGTGCAATATTACAAATTAATTTGAGTTAACACATGTAAACTATTGGACTCTAGTCTAGTGGTCTAGAGATTAAGTGCTTGTGTATGGGTTTGAAGGTTCTGGATAAGATTCCTGATGAAAGGGTTGTAGATGAGCCTTATTGAAGAGTAATATGGTTGGACGAATTAACTGTTCAGTGCTTCCTGGTTTTCAGTTGTTGTTTAAGTGAGATAGATCGATGAAATATAAACGTTCCCATAAACCCATACTATAATTGCATAATTTAGATAAGATGCTTTTTTGCTTTGACGAACAAATATTTTTTGTTAAACCGTCAAATAAGTGAAGAGTTTTAGATGTATTTTATCGAAATTTCATGTCGATACATAATTCATCGTAAATTATGCTGCTTTAGTAAGCAAAGATGGATAGTGGCTAGCAGTGGAATCCAGGACGTGAGTATCTTCCTATCTGGGACTCGTCAGCTGTATGAACATGCATCTCACAGTTGATGTTCACTCTGGGACTCGAGATGCAGGTACATCCAGCTGACGAGTCCCAGATAGGACGAAACGCACGTCCTTGATTCCACTGCTAGCCACTATCCATCTCTGCTTACCATGCTTGTGAATTTAGGCTATATCGAGGCAATACGCACAGTATGCACATATGCGAATTAGAGACTGACCAGTTACAGTCCTAACACATCGATGGGAAGATTCAAACAAACAATACTAAGTGAATATGTTGCTTTAGATAAAACAGTTCTCTGATGTTTCTTAAAAGTATATACTATAATGTAGTTTGAATTCAATACCGATTGATATTATCCAATAAAGCATGTCTGGAATCTCAAGGGAACTAGTGCTTAACTAAATGATATCACAGTTAGAAACATTATCGATAACCTAATAATTCCTTCTGTAGAACTGTGATGTTTGCACCGAGTTAAAGAAAACCAATTTTAAAATGGGTGTTTGCCTAACAGAACAACTGATAATTTCTTGATACTGGAGTAAATGTTTCCGGAAAATTTAATAAGTAATACATTCTGTAGAGTGAAAGACGTCTAGATTACCTAGTAACTTTGCAGTATTTAGTACTTATATAAGTTCGAACATGATAACAACTTGGGATTTTACATCTCTCAATAAATATAATATGTTTAATACTGTTTAGATGGAACTGAATGATCCCCTCTACTAGTTTCAATCAATGGAGACTATGGGATTTCAACTAAATGATTTAAGCACATCGAAGTCATATGGAGAATGATTACTTCTTGATCATTTTTAGCTGGCTATAAGTTGTCAGTAAAAGATCTTCGCATATTCATATCTCATAGCCTCGACACATCAGAGAAAAAGTGATATCTAAGTCTTAATCTTAATTCATTGATATTTAAATGGCCAACTGGAACTCTTCCAATTCCTCACGACATATTTATGTTCATTATATTAGGAATACGTATATTACTTAGTTAGACAAAAAATAATGCTTTGCTTTATCCTACTGAACTCGTCTCTGACTTCAACTCATTCAGAAATTCATGTCAATAGTTTGTGTCTAGGGAACAGTAGCTACTCTGTCACATTATATTACTGTATTTCATCTATAAATGTGAATAATATTCACTTACTTTAACAATCCATGATTCAGACTTTGTTTATTAATTACAAAACAAAAAAGATTTTTCCTGCTTTAATAATAATTCAAAGCCTTCTGTGGGAGAAGACAAACCAGCTTCCAATTGAAGGGGAAATTAGGAAAAGACGTTTGGTGTGGATAGGACATGCATTTCAGAAATCATCAAACTGCATAACGAGCAAGCGCTAACTTGGGATCCTGAAGGGAAACGGAAAAGAGGAACGCCAAAGAACACACTGCGTCGGGAAATGGAAGCGATCGGAAAGAACTGGAAAGGATTATCCAGGACAGAGTTGGATGGAGAATGCTCGTGGGCGACCTATGTTCCTCCACAAGGAGTAACAGGCGTAAGTAAACGTTATCTGATTAAACGGTGAGATTTCGGATTTCTGAGTAATTATTTATAAGCGAAATACTGGGACGATTTCTTTGCATCATAAACATTTAAACAGATCCTTTCAGTTTGAACACAACAGACCAAATGAACAGGACTGGAACTTATGGTTGTCTCAATCATTCGTAATGTGTCAAGATAACCAAACAGAAGGCACAACACCTTTATACTGATCATCTTATCGTTTATAACGCTAAATAAATATTTGATAGAAAAGAAATATTTTAAGGTACCTTTCAAAATTGATAACATTTAATATTTAACTTGAATGGCTAGTGGTAAATGATATAAACGGAAATTTAACACTTTTGTTGTTGAAAGGAACCAGTGGATGCTTTTTAATGCACATAAAGTAGTCATTCCATTGTAAGCTTGATCTATCAGTAACTAAGTTTAAGCAAGTATGACAATAGTTGTCAATCAGTGATCAGTTAATGTAAAAAAACCCACCGCGTTATAAGTGATCAGTTGTGGCAAGAAATAGGCCAGTGTAATGTCCTAGACTGTGAATCTGGTTGATACGAATTCGATTTGTACAAAGAACATCAGTTCCTTCAAGATTGCAATCATGACCTGATGACGAGTGTCAAATAATACTTAACCTGGGTTCATAGTTTTCTGCTGATTATTTCAAATCACCGAATATCGAATAAAGGGAATTACGATGTAAATTACGTTTAGACTGGTAGTTACATCGACCAGCATTAAGGACTAGACACAAAGGTGTTGGTTGCTACTTAATGACCTGTTACTTTGTCTAAGGTTAGTTGTCTTCAGTGAAAAGAGAACATATTAAGTGAGGGAACTGTTAGTTCATGTACAGTCAGAGTTGTAGCTAAGTGAATATCTAAAGTATAATAATCTGCTCACAAATGGCCTTTGTTCATAAGTTTCATGATTTGGAACTAAGATTAAGTTAGTTATCCGTTTAATGTAGATTACACCAAGATTATAGATTGTAAATATCGATCACATGATTATAACTGAATGGTCTTGAAGCACCAAGCTAGTCAAGGGATCTGAAAACTTGTGATCGAGAACTATTGAAAATTTCATTCTTAAAAGAAATAATGAGGTCAGAAGAAAACAAACAGTTATCTTTCGATATTGAAGACACTGTAAATGACAACACTTGGATCTCAGTGTTGATGTTCACTCTGAGATATGAACTCGGTGTGTATTGCTTTAAATACCAATGTGTTGTCAACAACGAGATAACATGATTTCTGAAAAATATACATCATACATGTTAAGCAATTTAAGGTCTATTTGAACAACTCATTCATTCTAACATGACATTCCTCAGTAGTACCTATCTATGAGTCCATCAGAGATCGAACCCACTGCTTTCAAGCTTTGTAACGAGCGCCTAACCATTAGACCATTGAGTTTGGATCTAATGGTTTATATCTTAGAAGACTGACTAACTTATGTACAGAATTCAAAGATTATAGGATGAGGCAATGCGGACACATCAGATAACTATTCACATATGCTGTTGGTATTTGAATCTATTAGCGGAGATTTAACTTAATTATCTGAAGGATATATGTATAGATGTATACACCCATAAGTTTGCATACATTTCAGTTCAACGCGTCACTATAACTTTCTAATTCATGCTTAGTCATATCACTTAACTAACTGGTTAAGTTAGCTGATAGAGCGTATGCATTTCAATTTTCAAATCGGATAATCTACAAACATTTTCATAGTTGAAATCATGAGTCAATTGAAACTAGACCAACATGGAAAACCTGGAATCACTTTGCAAAGAAAAAGTGAACAACAACAACAAAAAAGAAAGTAAGTGACAAATGGTTTGTTTTCAATCTCTGTCTATTTTGTTATTGTTGTTGTTATAACGTAACGTTGTATGAAATTTCATTATGCGTATTTATAAAACTGGTCCAATTTTCTATCAACCATTAACATCTGTTATAATTGCGAACTTTTCGTTACGTCATTCAATAATGTGGAATGATGGTTTATAAGGATATATGTTTAGTTTTGATTATGATAATTAAATAGTAAGATGAACAAATGTATAGCATTTATATATTACTGATTGATATGAGTGAGAAGCTTTGGAGGATGTGGAAACCTTTACATATCTGGACAGCATCATTGATGAACACGATGGATCTGATGCAGATGTGAGAGCGAGGATCGGCAAAACAAGAGCAGCATATTTAAAACTGAAAAACATCTTGAACTCAAAACAATTGTCAACCAACACCAAGATCAGAATTTTCAATACAAATGTCAAGACAGTTCTACTGTATGGGGCGGAGACGTGGAGAACTACGAAAGCCATCATCTAGAAGATACAGGCGTTTATTGACAGTTGTCTACGCAAGATACTTCGGATCCGTTGGCCAGACACTATCAGCAACAAGCTACTGTGGGAGACAACAAACCAGACTCCAGCGGAGGAAGAAATCAGGAAGAAGCACTGGAAGAGGATAGGACACACATTGAGGAAATCACCAAATTGCGTCACAAGACAAGCCCTCACATGGAATCCTGAAGGCCAAAGGAGAAGAGGAAGACCAAAGAACACATTACGCCGAGAAATTGAGACAGACATGAGAATAATGAACAAAAGTTGGATAGAACTAGAAAAGAAGGCCCAGGACAGAGTGGGTTGGAGAATAATGGTCGGCGGCCTATGCTCCATTGGGAGTTACAGGCGTGATATATATATATATATACATATATATATATATCT
>NW_017386010.1:405157-414129 GCF_000237925.1 Schistosoma mansoni | reverse complement strand
CCGCTTCGGCGGTACATATACTAAAAATTTCCAGGTTTCCGATGGTGGTCTAGCTTCAATTGACTCACGCTTTCAACTATGAAAATACTAAATCTCCACAAAACCCCTTCTGATAATAAGTGATTATTTCATTGTTGATATTGAAATGATCAGGATGATGATGTTTCGCATGTCAGATATAAGCTCATCATGATCATGATAGTCATATTGATGCTAATATTCATATTTATATTTCTATTATAACATAATGTATACAATTAAAATCATTCATTTTCAACATATGTTGCATAAGACTTTCAATTTGTATTTACATGCAAACGTTAATGTACGTGGGCGTTTTATGGTACGTTGTAAAAAAAAATATTTTTTCATTATTTTTTCCCCTGGCAACAAAAAATAAACATGGTATCGTGAACTAAAATGAACAATTCTATAATGATTTATGGGAGAGTGAATTTTGATTGGTTAATTGATTGTGTAATGTTTATATACACGTACACAAAAACATTTCGTTATTTTTCAATTCTTTGGTAGCCAACTAGTTGACAGATGTCATTCATGAAAAATAATTGAATATAATGTGATATAACAGTTGTGTTCCTTCTAAGGGTACTTCTATTAAAAAACTAAGATTTGGTAACATAACTTCAAAAAGAAACTTTGTTATATACACTGAAGTGCCTTTCTTTTACTTGTAGTTAGATGGATCTTCCTACTGTTGATGTTATGGACTGTAACTAATTATTTTCTTTTGGAATATATACATCCTGTTAGGATTGCCTCAATATTGTTATTAGGTCACAAGCTTCTATAGACAGTGATTTGGTTCGTTTCCAGTAGCTAGATAGATAAAACGTTAAGTGTTTGAGGTGAAGGGTACTGTGCTCAAACTCCAGTATGATTGTTAGTACTGCATAGGGATACATCCATATGACAAGTCCCAGATAAGATGAATCGCGCATCCTGGGTTCTGCTTGTAAGCAATTATCGGAAGAAGCGTTTTTCCTTACCTACAAAGCATGACTTCCTTTCTTCAATAATAATAAAACCCGTAGAAACACTTGGTAATTCTCAAGATAGTCTGTTATCAATAAGGTTTATGCAACCAGTTAAAATTTAATAAAATCACAAACCGATCTTAGTCGGATAACTACTGAAACTCTGGAATCATAGAACAGCCACTTTTTCCTAGTACGGGACTGACCAACACTATACATCAACAACCTTACCTAAATCGAATCCAGGACCACCAGTCATAGCTATAAGATATCAAACTGTAGACTGCTGAGTCAGTATTCAATGTCTTATATGAATTTGTGACATTTCACAACTACCTTCCAATGAAATCGGTAAATAACTGCCTCAAACCTGACATCAATGAACTCCGTTAATCATAGCTTCGCACTGGAACTCTGATAATTATCTCTCAGAATTATTCACTAGTGATCAATTGATTAATATTAGTATAGAGTATCTGCTCAGATTGTTGAATTTCATATTTCACGTCACCAACTGATTTCGTAGCCTCTACAAATCTCTTGTAGTCATACTATTATGATTATTGAACCATTTAGGCTTTGATTTTGTTTAGTCGATTACAACTCCTCTACTTTTCGTCTAAATAAATTTATATCTTATTGCGCTGTAAGACAATGTACATTATTGTTAGTAACTGATTGAATAATTGACTTAAAGGCTTATGGAGTTACTTCATATTATTTAGAGATTTTCCCATGTAATAATTTGAATAATGTAGAACTGAAATTATGAGGGCGCTTGTCAATTTCACGAAAGCGTCTTGAAAAGTCAGCAAAATTATTTTAAAAATCTTCGAGAAAATTCTAGATGGATTTCGCCTTCATCATTCTAACTAGAGAAAAAACTGATTTCGACATCGGCTTTAAAGAATTTTTCAGAAACATACAGGATCCCAAGTCTTCAGATGATCTAATAGATACTCTCGTTTTCTGTGTATAAACTAACATCCTAAGCAAAGCTTTTTCCATATTTCTTGCCTTCTGTTTAGTTTACAAGATTCGTAGACAGTTTTTTGGTTATCTAGAAGATTTTAATACGTAGGAGTCAACATGTTTATATATATATATATATATATATCACTTATTGCAAAGTCAAACCAAATCCTAATTTATAGTTGACAATTCATTCGATAAATGTAACTTTTTTCATAGTTGAAATCATGAATCAATTGAAGCTAGACCACCATCGAAAACCCGTAACCACTGGACGGTCGTCTCGCCCCATTGTGGAACTCCTCAGCAGTGCGCATCCACAGTCCCCCACACGCGAGATTCGAACCCAGGACCTACCAGTCTCGCCCCAGAGCACTTAACCGATAGACCACTGATCTGGCCGGCATCCAACGGTGTTAATGTCTAACTTCAACCGATCCACGATGTTTGAGCAACCGTTCACCAATTGTCTTCAGTGAGTTGATATCTCTACAACATACTCGGTTGAACTCCACTGGCCACTGCTTCCCACTAGAACTAAAGGAAATATCTCTTGAAGTCAGTCACTATGAAAATACTAAATCTCCACAAAACCCCTACTGAAAAATATAACTTTGTTAAACTTAAGAAACTTAAGAAATATCTTCATGATGATGATTAGAACCCAATTTTACACAAGAATTTTTGTGATATTTATTAACAGATTTTAATGATAGTTTCATCTGAACAATCGTTAAAGACTTAAAAGAGTAAAAGAGAGAGGGAGAGGTAAGGCATAAGGAGAATAGAAAATAAACTGTCTGTTTAATTTTGGCTTTTTTTTTCAAGCAAACACAACAGTTCTTTGTGTCAATGATTTCTCAAACTATTGAATATGACTGATTTTACTGAATGATATTTGTAACCATTCAGTAATCATTCAAATAAATTGACTGTTCTACTGATTCACATTCACAGAGTCTGGCTCAAAGTTGAATTTGAACTGAACTGATGCACTTCAACGGACCGTATATCCCTGAAATCAAAAATGCTTCATACTGAAGTAAAAATTTGAACGATCCATATATCACCAAATCTATTGATTTACATCAAATATTTTCTTGAAATGAAAAAAAAAAACGAAAACACACACACCAATGCCGAAATTTGCTACAAATTAAATGCAAGTGGATGAAATTACTAGTGACAAAAATGAATGACACATAATATGTGTATATTTTTCACCAAAAATGAAATTGAAAAATTCCATTTTTTATAGTTGAATTCATGAGTCAATTGAAACTAGACTGCCATGGAAAACCTGGAAGTACTGGATGGCTCTTTCATCCTAGTATGAGACTCTTCAGCAGTGCACATCACGATTCCACCTCTCGAGATTCGAACCCAGGACCTATCGGTTAGCTTACAATTTCTTTTTTATTTTAATCAAATTCTATGTTGGAGATCAAGTTAGGCTTAAATTAAATCGTTTCTGTATGTTTTTTTTGTAAAACTCATTCATAAATAATAGTTCGAAAAATTAACCGAGTCCTTGCATAGCTGTATTTGTCCATGTAATCTGAAATATTAGCCATTGTAGGGAAAGCTTAAGATACATTTATTTGATTGGTCATATTTCTTTGACTAAATATATGACAAATTGACTCGAAAAAACAGTGTCAGTTAATAGAATTAACCAGTCAATGAAAAAGGTATATAATGGGGAGATATGAAGCATTCCTTAGAAAAGTTCATAAGGCCAAGAAAACGCTTGGAAAGATTTTATCCAATCAGCTTTGAACAGAAGCTTTTCAGAAACGTATAAGAAATGAAGAGTTACCTGTGACGTCTCTGATTGTAGTTTTATCTATGATACTACTATATTTAGTATGGCCCCAGAAACTCCCAGAATCCCAAGACCGTCAGAAGTAATAAAAACACCCTCGTTTCTATGTGCATAAACTAACCTTGAAGTAAAGCAATCATTTCACACTTCACGTCTTGTATTTTAGTTGCTGTGCAAATTTAACCTGAGGTTCTTAGAAGCGTCTAGAAAATCGATTTGGACATTCAGTTGGAAGACTTATCAGTATCGTTGACCAGTTTTTGTGGAAAATGGTTTAGGTAGTAGTTTTATTCATCGCAGATCGATCTCACCTGAGGTACTAGTAGAAATCAGGGAGGACTGAACAGCAGTTTCATTCTAGTATTGGACCCCTCAACTGTATGGATCCGAGATCAAGCCCAAGGCCTTGAGGTTTCATAGAATTGCACCACAAGACATTAACCTAGTTGATCAAGTCAGTGAGTGTTCTCCATGTGATTTGGTGACCATGAGTTTGACCCCCCGGTGAAGTCATGCTTGTTAGTTTCTGAGTAGTCCCATACCGTGATATAATAATTATTCAGTGCTCCCTGGTGCTCATTGGTGCCCGGATTGAGAACAATTTGTGTCCAATAAAGCTTTTAAATGAGAGAATTCGATAGGTAAACCTTTTCTCTCACCCTATCTCTCCCCATTTTGTTATGCTATAACATATAGCACAACTGATACTTTAAATCATCCACAATAAATTCAACAGTCGAAAAGTATCAACTATTATTCATTATATTTTATAGAATAATCTTAAGATTAAAAAATAAATTTGAATTCTAAAAATGTTTCAATCGTTCAAATTCAGTCACAATATTTACAGTTTAGTTGTTGGGAGGTGCCGTATGGCTTTACTTATATTGAAAGTAGGATGGCATATTATAAACCTCCCTTTAAAACTGAGTTTAAGTTATTCATCAACACTTTAAACGCTTAATAACTAGATCACACCCTGAACGTTCGGTGACTTTTGTATCCGGTGAATGGGTGAGTACTGTTTATTATTGTGTAATTTCTACTAAAGACTTCAATTTGTGCACCATAATTGTGTTTTTCATTCGATAAATCGACTTGTACTACATGTCTACAATAAACAATTGTAGATAAAAAAAGCGTTTTGTGGAGATTTTGGTGAACGGTTGCTCAACTTCGTGGATTGGTTGAAGTTAGACATTAACACCGTCGGACGCCGGCCGGCTCAGTGGTCTATCGGTTAAGTGTTCTGGCGCGAGTCTGGTAGGTTCTGGGTTCGAATCTCGCGAGTGTGGGATTGTGGATGCGCACTGCTGAGGAGTCCCATAATAGAGTGAAACGCCCGTCCAGTGTTTCCAGGTTTCCGACGGTGGTCTAGCTTCAGTTGACTCACGCTTCCAACTATGAAAATTGTAGATAACTCCAAAAGCTTGAAATGAAGTATTTTGGTGAAAATACTACTGACAAGTAGCACATCCACTAAATGAACTGCAAAATAACTGAGATATAATTATTGAACATTGAAAACGGTGAAGTTGACTTCAACCTATAAAATTAATTTCGATGATCTGAGTTTTTATACAATTGATTGATTATTGATTGATTGGTTATTGATTGCTTTCATTACTAAATGTAAATGAATTAGTGTACCTTATGGGTCATTGTTTTACAGATTCTCTTGTCCTGCTTTCTTCTAAGTTATTGTATGCGCTCTTCTAACAACAGTTTTACCTACAATAACATCTGTGCATAGTATATATATACAAAACTATTAAGTGTTTAAAGTTACAGAAATATGTATAGTATGCATGGAGCGTCATGGTGAATCTGAATTTGAAGTTGAAAGGTCCTTGAAGCAATAAAATAGTATAACTTAAAGATATGTTTCTTTGTGACGTTTAAGGTCTTGTAGTACGTTGAAATACAGATAATGTTTTCTGAAAAAGGCGTGAAACTAGTTTAGAAGAGATTTGAAGAATATATTTAAGGCTGAGATCAAAGATTTTTATTGACAGTTTGAATTATGTGAATGTTACTGTAAACTTGTATTTAGGCACTAAGAAATCTAGATTTCGACAGGATGGAAAGCGTATCGATGTGAACATTATCAATCAGTTGAATGCAAATAAATAATAATCGAACATTAACTGATACAACTCAACACAAGAAAGAAAGTAGTGAATACATATGAAGATTTAAGTAGTATTAAAGTAGGTTAAAATTAATATCTTAATACAATGAGTTTTGAATGTTTTACTTATACTGATCGACGGTCGCATTTAAAGAATATGAGCTGAAGGGAACTAAAAGCCAATCAATCGGCAACCTAATACATTTATACACTTTAAAATAACATAAGATTAAACTGCTCTAGTCAAAAAAATGTGGTTAGTTTGTTGAGTTATATGATTAATCCTATTTAACATTTTCCTCTTCTTGGTTCGGATACGTATGAGCAAGTTTTCTATAAGGAGTCAGCTTGAAAACCAGTTCTCTTATCCTGTTTGAAACTCAAGTGATTTTGTGGTAGCGGGTTAGTTCGTGTTAGGTTATTGATTTCGTTCACTGGAGTTTTCATCAGTATTTCTCCCTGAAAGGTTTTCAATATTTCATTAACTAAACTGTCTTTTTATGTGAATAATTTGTTTCATCAATAGATGACTATGTCTATTTTCTCTCCTATGGTTCCCAATATCCATTACAGTCTGGAATTGCAAAAGTGAAGCACCTATACTGAATCACTTGGAAGGAAACGTCTAGTTTAACACAGCATCTCTAGCTAGATTACGATTTCGATACTTTCATTTCCTTCTATCTCGATTTCTAGGAATATAAAGCATTACTAATTTTTCACGCAAATATATTTTATCTCGACCATGTCCCGTTTACTGTTGCCTCATTCTGTATTCAATTACGAGTTTGCTTTTTTTAGAAGTAATGGTGATATAAAGATTTACATCGGTCTGAAATCGGCTAAATTAGAAATTCATATTCTGTCATCAACATGTGTTTAATGACCTGGAACGAATGTGTATTGATCTAAGTTACTATACATCGCATATTACAGCACAGCGATAAGAGAAATTAAGGAGACAAGCAGCAGAAGAAGAAATGGTGAAATCCATGTGTAAAAAATTCATCACACATCGTACATGTGAGATATAATAATAAAATGTCAGAAATGACTACCTAATTCAACATGTAGAATACAAATGTGACGCCAGTGTGACCGATCATGAGTTATGCCACTTAACATCAACGATCATAACTTACGGCTACTAAACTGCTTATTCGATAAGAAGTAGTGGGTGGCTACCGATATAGCTTAGATCAGTAGTTAATAACATCTTGGAATTATGGTGATGCCTTGATGAACCATCTCCTAGCTTTTCCCCAACTCACTCATAACCCAGTCAGAATTTAAAATTAAGGTGGGTGACGTAAACCAGGCTTAATACGTATCACAACTACGTCGATCGACTTGTGCAATTTTAACTAGTTCCTTAATTAAACATTATGCTATTAAGGAATGTACAGAAGCGATACGTCCGTTACTTAAACTCACGACACTGATTTTCTCATCATTTCCTATTTCCTCAGAGATCTATTACAATTATGCTCCGGACGAGGTATCGAGGGCGCAAAGTAGTATAAAAAGTTTCACTGTCATGGTTAGTTTCTATATTTATAGGCTTATGAGGGACGATGATATACCGGAATCCTCTGGTAACATGCTAAATTTGGTAAAAAAAAATCTGTAATCATGCAATCAGGAAATGTCACATAATTCTTCATTTAAATACAGTTCACTGGTACGTTTTCATTGGAAGCTGATTAGATGAAGTAATTTTGGTCTTTGCAAGCTTCTGAGAACATTTCTGAGGAATTCTAGGGGTCTCACAACAAAACCTATTGATATGACGAGGTCGAAATTGTAGTTCAAATCATACTACTCAGTAACATATCGAATATCCAATATACAAACTATTCGTTTGGTCATCTAAGTAACTTCAATATTTTATCATGTAATTAAACCAACACATACAATTATTCAATAGAACTCCTATTGGTTATGTAGCCTCATTCATGTCCAACCTCAAACAACGTTTTCTCTTACATTTGCACAATTTTAAATGATCATGTGAAAGTTCTAAATGGAAGTGAATTTTTTCATTAATTATATACTGACTTTCTCAACTTTATATACCAAACTTTAAGTTGATATTGTGATTTGTGCTACTGATATCGACAGATATAAGTAGTATTTATCATCAATAGAAAGTGAAATATCTGGAGGCAAAAGATTAATTAGACCAAAGAAAAGAGAACGAGAACAGAGAATGCTTGCTGTAGAAATGAAGTAACAAAGAAGTCTGAGATGATTGATTAACATGGTGGTTGGAGGTGGTCAACAGGAAACCCTGGACCCGAGTTTCGTGCTACTTGGCACTCGTCAGCAAGGTGCACATGTAATCTTGAGGGAACTGGTGCTCCCTGACGGATTCGATCCCGTGTCACTCAGCTTCACAGTCAGAGACGTTATCACTGAGCTACTCGGGCCGCGACCGACCTCCTGTAGGACTGAGATGTAATCACAATTGATTGATCACTGGGTGGTGATCAATGTCATGCGTGCCATCCGTCAGGGAGCGCCAGTTCCCTCAAGATTACAGGTACACCTTGCTGACAAGTGCCAAGTAGCATGAAACCCGGGTGCAGGGTTTCGTGTTGCCCACCACCCACCCATTTTTATTCAACATAGTGCACTCAGTGTCGAGCCACCAAGACTAGTGGCTACATTGCAACTTGATCGATAGCAGTCGATCAGCACTAAGAAGGACTTGACATGCATGACATTGATCACCACCCAGTGATCAATCAACTGTGATGATTGATTAGCATTCTGCAAATGAAGAATTTACTGTATGGTACTCAGGATTTACTATGACGTTCTGTAATTTTGTGTTCCAATACATTTGATTATCTCGACTTGTGTTCTCGTTCACCACAATATTTGATCTAACAGATTTTATTTCACTCAACATATAACACAAAAATAAACACAACTTAGTTAATTTGAATGGTGAATTGTTATTATCATGAACTAAATACATGATTTTGACGATTATTAATTATCGGCAGGGGTTTTGTGGAGATATTAGTAATTTTATAGAGTT
>NW_017386010.1:377905-404703 GCF_000237925.1 Schistosoma mansoni | reverse complement strand
ATACTAAACGCACTTTCTGAATTTAAGTTGTAAGCAGTCAGACTAATATTGCAATGCAGTGACAAGTTCTAAATATTATTTGGATTATCATACGGTAGAAACAGTAGCTGAAATAAGTGTAGTGATATTTACGGTCTTGTACACGGTAACTATACAACACCAGGATATTTGTTAGAGATTTGATTATATTACAGGATGAATCTCATGAATTGGAAGAAATATAGTATCATCGCAATTCTAAATTCTTGAATCTACACAGTGTTCAAATAATGTTAACATCTGTGTAAAAGGTAATCACCACTGAAAAAAGTAGATCGGAAGAGCGTATCATTAGTTCAGTGCATTTCCTGGTGGCTTCATAATAGTTGGTCTCTGGAACCATGATAAGGTCACAAAAACCATCTGGGCCTCCATCACACAGCTTCAAAATTGTTTGTGTGTACTCCAGTTGTGTGAGTTTATCATTTTTATTATGGATATGTTCCTGCAACACTCATACCACTGAACAGCAGAAGCTTCAGTAACATCTTCGATTACTGCAGCCAATGTTGCTGATGCTTTTATTATACAGTTGGCGGCAATTATTATAATATACCTTAGTCTCAATAAAGGTTCATATGCTAGCAAACGTCTTCCTTCAACATATATTACATCGAAGGACAATATCACGATAGTCTGTACAATGTCTACAAGTCATTTAATACCCACAATCACAAATAAAGGAAGTTCTTAGTAGTTTCATTTGTTGTAGCTGCTTAATTGTGAAGTCTTCTCTAAAATTCTCTTTGAACCGATCGTACATGAGCATCAGGTACTGAAATAGGCGCCATGACCTTGAAATCCCTGAAACGCTTCTGATTGGCTCGTTCATAAATTATAGTCTCGCCGATTTAACTTTATTACTAGGTAGTTACAAAAATTGAATTTCGTTAAACAACTTTATAGAAATATGAATAATAATTAGTTGATTGTTTTGTTTAAGTGTGAAACTCTTCATCAGTTTCCATTCACAACCTTTCCAAAGATCTTATGATAAATCCAATTAAAGATGAATGGAGTCATGTATTAAACCTAGACTTCTTTCAATGTTAAACGTGATACCTTTGGCGTTTTTTTTATTAAAAATAGTTTTGTATCACAAATAGAGTAAAAAAGAAGTGAGTAGATGAAACAAAGAGAGTAATAATGTACTACTTAGTGATTAAAATAGAAACTACTCATCATATGATTGATCATTTAGATTCAAAGATAATCAGAAGTTAGAAATATATGATCTAGGTTATCACGAATATAGATACTGATACTATAAACAATATTTTATCCATTTCAAGTGTGATTATGTGAGTGTCTAAATGAATGTCAATGTGTATATATCAATATGTAAGTATGTGTTCTTGTGAATGTGTACACATTAACATAGAAATTTGATTAGCTCACAGTTTTTCGAAATATTATTAGTATATATGTATATATTCATTTAGTATTGTTTGTTTGAATCTTCTCATCGATGTGTTAGGACTGCAACTGGTCAGTCTCTAATTGGCATATGTGCATACTGTGCGTATTGCCTCGATATAGGCTTCATTCACAAGCATGGTAAGCAAAGATGGATAGTGGCTAGCAGGGTTCAGTGGCCGAGTGGATAACGCGATAGCGTTTGAAGCAAAAGGTACTGTGTTCGAGTCACAGAGTGAACATCAACTCTGAGATGCAGGTACATCCAGTTGACGAGTCCCAAATAGAACGAAACGCGTGTCAAACTAGATTCCACTACTAGCCACTATCCATCTTTGCTTACTATATGTATATATTATGCAAATTTTATTATGATTTAAATGATAATCGAAAATCAGTTCTATTGAACATTGAATACTCTACATGACATTGAAATAGAAACCATTCAAAGTGTCCACATTACTTTCCAGAGAATTAGTTACTTTAAATAAAGTATACATATGATCTATCTAATTTGACTTTGATCTAGAATTGCAATACAACTTTATGATTCGGAAATGATAATAAAGCATCAAATAGATGAATGCTTTGTAAGCTCATATGCTTCAAGAATCTTTCAGTTATCTTTAGAAATAAGGTACAAAGCCTAATGTCTTGTCTATTTATTTTTATCAATTTTAGCTATCTTGGTACCTAAATATCGATGGTTTCTACTTAGCTTTTAGTAAGATACTGATATCATTGGCGGCCTGTTTAAACATCTGGGCTACCTGTTCCTGTCATCTAGATATTTCAACAAGTTATCTAATTTCGTTTGTTTTAATACATCATTATGCCTATTAATTGCACAACCTATTCAGGTGCGTTTCTGAAAAGTGTAAGACCTTTCGCTGTAAAGGTTACAGGAGGCCTAATCAGAGATATCGTGGTTGCTGGCAATATGCAACGAGAAGAATGTGCATTATCCAGATGTCGATTGACTGGGCTGCTAACTTCTAGCTGGCGATCACTCAATATTTATCGTCAGGAAGGACGAAGAAGTAAGAAACGGAAACTTGTTGAAGCACTTTCTGCTGAGAATTCTATATTGTACCAAAAATATAATATTGAATAAAGCTAATAATAATACAAGGTTACCATAAATAAGTTTTGCATTTTGCAAGCAAATCCAAGAGACGCTATATCTGATTGATTCATCCTATATGTACGGTAAAATCAAAACGTAGACAACTTAATAAGATTCAGCCTTTTGCCAAAATATCTACCGATAAACATTTTTTGATTCAAACTATGGTGTTTGTGTAGGAGAGGGAGGGAAAGGGTAAGAAACATGATTCTGTCCCCTATATATCTATATTGTAAATACAATTCCGTTTAGACAATGGATAATATTTCAACTGGATCCCCATTACTGTGTACATGTCATTTAATATATCCACGCATTAAGAGTATTTTGTCAATTATTTAACGATTGGAAATTTATTATACATTGTAGAGAAATAAAAATAGCACTGGGAAAGTATAATAAGAACTACATAACTAAGATGCTTGTACATTATTTCAACTTCAAGAGTTTCAGTTAATCTTTTAAAATGATATTACTATTAATAATAGTGAGGTGTTGGGTTTGTGTTATATCGTGTGCGTTAACGCGGGCGTGTGCCCTATTTGATATGTGAACGTGGTATGACCGCTTATCAGAGAGCAGTTAACTTATTGATCGGATCAATAATACACAAAATCGAATGAGCAGTCTTGAGTACTACTCGGTCCTGCTTTCTGCCTAGCCCAACCAGTTAAGTCCACAACACCAATAACAGCCTCTGAAATATGAATCATTATTCACAAACATACTGAGTTTAGATGCCAGTCAAACAGACCACATCGTACCATAAAATAGAAAATAACATTTGTACAAAATTTGGCCAAATGAGGTTGTGAATAGGGGGAACAGTAATCAATAGACTGGGGATAACTCAAGAATGGTAAATCGTATAATAATAGTGTATGGGCCCAAATGAAACTCATAATAAGAGGAACACGAATAAGAATAGTTTAGTTACGTAACAATTATACAATAGGAAATGGGCATATTACATTTGTCCATAAATAGTCCTCAAAAGTTACCATTCACAATTCTCTTCGGGATACAACAGTTTGGTACTTTGTTTTGTTTGAACAAATAAAAACCGGAACGATAACTTCAATGTAATCGGTTAAGCAATTGTGATGAGATATTATCTGTGAATGTTCTGAAATGTTACTAATAACCCATGCCTCAACGTTGAATATGTTCATATATTGAAATGAACACGAAGATACTCTTTCATAATGTTCCGTGAATTGAGCAAGATGGTTTAATCACAATCCTTTCATTGTCATTCTGGATGACAATATTATCATTGCCTAGTTTAGACTAAGGTGAGCTTTCTAAACTATTCCAAATCATATTATTCTGTTCTCATGACCTTGTTTATGATCGGCTATCTTCGTACTGCTTGTAATCTTCAGATGGATTTACATGCTCATTAACTATTATTTTTGAACGAATGATGGCCATGTGATTAATTTTTATCCTTAAGTTGATAAATTGGATCTGTATCATGACTAGTAGAACTCAGTCATGTGAGGTATGAGATGGATATCATCAATGATAATCGATGGCAATCGCATAATATATATAAAATAGTGAAATTAATAATATAAATCACTGGATCCCAACTCAGTTTTCTGAAGGTAAGATGTTCATCGAAAATAATGAGGGCCGTGTGTTCAATCCCTAGTGAGGTCCTGGATGTAAACTACTGAGGAGTCTCATATTAGGACGAAGCAACTATCCAGAGTTTAGTGACCACAAGGCCTCTGGTGTGAAACTACAAAACTCAACAAACTTAGCAAACCTCCCATATCAAGGTGTGCCAGTGTGTCTGCTGATCGCCGATGGACCTAAATAACATGCTATTGAAAATTTGCTAGCATACATGGAATTTTATAGGCCAAGAGTTCTAACATTTTGTCAGTCAAATTAAAATTCGAAGTAAAAGTTATTTAAGCATCCATTTTCACACAATATTTGACCGTTATAACTTGTAGCTTACCTGCCTGCGTGCCTAGTTTATATATGACGTGACGATGCCGCCAAGTAGAATACAGTGAATTATCGATCAGACCAATGACACACGAAACCCGTACGAGCAGTTTAGAGCACTTGTCGGTCCTGCTTTCTGGCTAGCCCAGCCAGTTAAGTCCAGAACATCAATAACAGCCTCTGCGGTATAAATCATTATATTTCAAACATACTGAGCTTATAAGCCAATCAAACTAACCACATCGTACCATAAAATAGAAAATAACGTTTGTACAAAACTCAGCCCAAAGTGGTTGTGAATGTGGGGAACAGTAATTAGTAGACTGAGGATAACTCAAGAACGGCAAATCATGTAGTAATAGTCTATGGGTCAAAATAAAGCTTATACTGAAAGGAACATGAATATGAATAGTTTGTAGTGCCGCGATTCGTTAATCGTTTACTTTGATAACCGTTATAATTCTAATCTTAACGGTGCGTAAAATCAGAAGACAAAGGATAGCAGCGACTACAGTTTATTGTCGAATAACTCAGGTCAGAAAGTTAACAACACCTGAGCGAATATCAACGAGCGAGCGAGCGGCAAGCGAGTGAACAGGTGAACAAGCGAAGGAAACGAACGAGGAGCAAGCGAGAGAATAGCAAGCAATTACATAGGCAATTTATAGTCAAATTTAATAAGGGCACAGCAAAGCAAAACAAAGGCTGATAATAATATTTGCGTGCGTACATATATGGGGAGGAGTATGAGTCATCGAATGATATTTAAGCAGTCAACATTTCGGATAGTGTCATGTGCTTTAGTGGTATAGCAGTGCAAAGAATATGCAAATTGTTACTATCCAAATAACGATGTCTGTTAAGTAAGTTATAAAAAGGGCTTAACCAAAATTGACTATAATCGGAATTGATTATAGGATGGTTGCTATAAGTTTAGTTGGTTAACAACTATACAATAAAAATATACTCATAGTATTTGTCCATAAACAGTCTTCAGAAGTTACCATTCATAATTCTCTTCGGGATATAACATTGACTTTATCTAGATCTAGTCAAACGACATACAGAAACCTCTGGACGTAAAACCTCGTATTTATTCTAATCCAATCCAAGAAACAAACAACAGCCTTTTAAATGTCATATAAAGGTGAGGCTTTAATAAATACAATAACAATCAAGTTAAGAAATGAACAACTTTTAGCCATTGAACTCCAATTTAGGAAACTCATATTGAACTAAATGGATCCATGTAAGATTCGAATGAGCTAGTCAAAATTAATAGAAAAAACTCATATCAAATGGATAACATAAACCAAACAACACTGTCAAAATACGATTAAGTAATGTTTAACATGTCGTTCAAACATGATATTAAGTCATTGATCCATATCCATCAGATTCAGTCCATTATAATTTCATATTATAATCTTCCCTGAAGTGCAAAAAAATAATCACAGATGATCAGAACTGTGGAAATGTAAATAGAATAAGTGCACTGCCATAAATTGGAAATATTTTTTCAAGGGGATCAAATTGATGCACCCCATAGTTCTTCAAGTAAGTTTATTTATTTAGCAGACGAGTATTTAATGTTTACCTCTAGAATTTATTGAAAAATGTCGAGTAGCTAAATGCCTAAAATCTGTAAGGACGACTGTTAACAGATTTTACAGGATATTCATATATATATATATATATATATATATATATATATATATATATATATGGTCACGAACGACTAATTTAGAGAGATAATAACAGGAGTTCTAGCCAGAGACTGTGTCTAGTGAAGTCCAAACATGTCAGTTATGGTGCACTTACCCATTAATTATATTGAAAGAAGGTTGAACAATATTATAAACTGATTAAAGATATAATTGCAAAACCGTAGATTAGGGCTTAATTGTCAGAAGGATAAACTCTGACTGTACACATAAACGTTCCAGGTTCGTTCACTTATTGGGTCGTAGATGAGCACAGTTGTATCCAATACTTCCTAATATTCAATGGTTGTAAACTCTGGATCTTTATATTAAGTCCAGTTTGATCACTATTCAGATTGAATAAAATACTAATCAGAATGAAGTAATATCCATGGTGGTCAATTGACTCATGATTTCAACTATGAAAATACTGAAATATCCACAAAAAACCCCTTCTGATCTATAGTTATATGCTCACTAGTGACTGACTGTAAGAGATGTTTCCTTGAATTCTAGTGGGAAGCAGTGACCAGTGGAGTTCAACCAAGTCTGTTGTAGAGATGTCAACTCACTCAAGACACGTGGTGAACGGTTGCTCAAACATCGTGGATTGGTTGAAGTTAGGCATTAACACCGTTGGATGCCGGCCAGCTCAGTGGTCTATCGGTTAAGTGCTCTGGGGCGAGACTGATAGGTCCTGGGTTCGAATCTCGCGAGTGCGGGATGGTGAATGCTCACTGATGAGGAGTCCCATAATAGAGCGAAATGGTTGTTCTATGCTCCCAGGTTTCCCATGGCGGTCTAGCTTCAATTGACTCATGATTTCAACTATGAAAATACTGAAATATCCACAAAAAACCCCTTCTGATCTATGATATCAAGTTACCAAACTTTAAATATTTTTCAAAATACATATCAAACTATGCCAAATATTCTTGATAAGTATTCATTGTTGTCAAGTTAACTACAATTTATTCTTCACATGGTATTGTCAACATTGAAAATTAGACATGTCCAAAATTTCAGATTAAATTTTAAAATATTTAAATTCAATTGAATAGTAAAACTCAATTCTCTTAACAACAAATGAATATATACAAAAATTGTCATTCAAACAAGGTAGGTAGGTGGTAGTTCGGGTAAGAAAAGGGTCCTTTCACATATATATATATATATATATATATATATATATATATATATGGGTTTGATTGCTGCTTTTCTGTTTTGTTTCATAAATATCTAATATGCAAATGAATATTTGTAATCTTGCATGGAACTTCTGACAACCATACAGCAATAATTAACCATTATATGTCTTATAAATATTGTAATCAGTGAGGAATTTTGTGGATATTATAGTAGTTTAATAGTTGAATTTATGAGTTAATTGAAGTTAGACTATCATGGAAAACCTAGAAGTACTGGAAAGCCGTTTCGTCCTAGTGTGGAACTCCTCAGCAGTGCGCATCCCCGATTCTACCTCACGAGACTAGAACCCAGAACCTATCGGTCTCGCGCGCGAACACTTAACTTCTAGACTACTGAGCAGGCCGGTATGTAACGGTGTTAATGTCTAACTTCAACTAATCCACGAAATTGCTCTATGGTCTACCATTGTGTTCAGTCAATTACTATCTCATAACAGACCCAGTTGAACTCCACTGGTTATGGTTTTTCATTAGAACTCCAGAAAAAAACTTCTTGAAGACCGTCACTACTGAGCATATGATGATTATAATCAGAGAGGGATTTTGTGGATATTAGATAGCGGATGCGCACTGCTGAGGAGTCCCATACTAGGACGAAATGGCCGTTCAGTACTTCCAGGTTTTCCATGATGGACTAGGTTCAACTGACCCATGAATTCAACTATTGAATTTTGTTTTGTTTATTGCATCACACAAATCTAAAGTTTTTCTACTCCAAATACCAGTTTTCTTTAGTTTGTCCCAGAAAGTACACACTAGAAAGTGGACGGTAATAAACAGGTATTTGTTTAAATTTATTATTCTGCACAAGATTAGATGAGCTTCATGTGATTGACACGATATCTGATTCTCTATCAGCTGAGCTTCATTGATTCACACTGTAAATCTCAGTTAATTTTTGCTATTGTATTACTTTTATCCAGCTTGGATGAAAACATACTCAACTTTTGATTTAGTCTTCTCAAAAGTAAGTAATCTGATGGGACGAACGATTTCAAGTCAGATCACGCGGTATCTCAAATACGAATAGTACGTGACAGATACAAGTGTGAGCATGAAGTAGTGACTAAGGTAGTTGTTAATCTGGCTAAAGACAGAGTTTACGTGTCCTTATCTATGTCAGTAAAGATAGCTTTTTTTATTTCCTAAGCTTTAAATTGTTGCATATAAATTTAATGATCAAGAATTACACTATTTACTGACTCTATAAATTATAGGACTTGGGGTTTATAGTGATTGATCACTGAGCATTCACAGATGACATGTTTGTCTAGTTTTTAGTACTCGTCGAATCCGAGGTTTCGTTCTGGCCAACTCCAGCCATCTAACACTTTAACATAGGACACTCATTCTCGGATCACATGGATTAGCATTCGCATTGTAACGTTATCGATAAAATCTAATCAGGACTAAAGACTAACCAAACATAACATTGTTCAATGCTCAACGGTCAATCAATTTGAATATCTTGATCTTATGGGAAGCTATTTGTGGTCCGATTGACTGAGTGGTAGCTTCTCAGACAGTGAAACTGGATGAGATGGGATAGAATTTCACAGAGAGCATCAACTCACACTTGTACTTATCTATTTATTTACTACATTGTATAATTATTTTTTAATTTTTTATACACGAATTTCTCTTAGTATCTGTATATTCATTAAACGACATTTATAAATTGATGTAATGATAAACGATCAGATGAAACAACAGACACCTTGACACAGAAAAGATATTTTCTCACTATTTTAGCTTTTTATTTATACTACTAACTATTAGTAAGTAGACATATGATTTTCAATTAAACATTAAAGAGAAAGGATCAGAGAAGGGATCTCTTTTCAACGAATATATTATCAATCTGTGTAATCGTATATGATTTAAGTATTCGTTCTATGAGGAAATGATGTAATAGAAAGATTATAATACTAGATTATAGAATGTAAATAATTCTAAGTAAATATTGTCTGTACAAACAAAGAGCCTAGTTAGCAACCGATAATAATATGAATGAAGTATGATCATTAAAACTTTTTTATTACGGTAATTCAAGATAATAGGGGGAGTTAAATGAAATGAAGCGATATCAGAAACAACTATGAATAAAATCATGAGGATATGAGAAACAATTAAACAGCGATAGGAATATTATCAAACACAAAGCATAATAATAGTAATGGTTTAAGACTGTAGTAGGCGTCGAGTGGCGACTGAGTATGATCACCACTGCAGGGAGATTACGTGACAGATATTAGGTTGGATCCCTCCGTAAACCAAAAACTAGAAAGCAGTTGACTATTGTAACAAGATCTATTCGTTGGCGATCTCGTGGTATCGAAAGAATACCGAAATCGTGCCAAAATTTCTAAGCGGAACTGCCGAGCGTATGCGAGTTTTTACAAGGTCACAGACAGACGGAAGAATGTGTATGTTTTGTACAGTTAAACAAATAGGTACAGTAAAACAATCACCAGTACAATTTGTTATAATAATAAGTGTTTCCATTATACTAATCGCGTTCTCGTCATAAAAGTAGGTCACTACAAGACTATGCTTTTTTCTTTATTTATATGTTTCCACGGAACTATTATATAGGTATAAGTTTATCGCTCGTGTTCCTGAACATTGTAATAAGGGGTGTCAACTCCCCTCAGTGATTTAATTATACTCTTTTCATCTAATTAGATACATAAATTGATTTCAGTCTTCCAGAAAATAAAGCTTTGTTCCCTATTTTCTTAAAGATTTCGAGTATCTGTGCCCACCCATTGAAGATTTGTTTATTTTGATGGATCAGTTTTTTCTCTAAATAAGAAGAATTAAATCGCGTTTTGTCAATCTGTAATATTAACGCTTTAAACATAATCATGAGCAACTTCTTTTACGACAGTATACACTTGATGGCTTTAATGTTATTCATTTATTTGGGAGTGTCACTTTCCATAAGCTGAACCGTGCTATTGTGGCACATTGATCATTATCATTCTGTATAACATCTTCGACATTGATAATGTTGATGATCCGACCACTTTACTTTTTGTACTGTAAATTTGCTCTAGCTTTGTTGACATGAATTATAGAAACTTTGAATGATAGTTATCTATTCTAGGTCTTACGTTCCTAGTAAATGAAATCACAGAGTCAAAATGATTATTAAATGTAGTTTAATGAAATGAAAAGCTTCCCATAATTTCAAAAATCTATAGCTCTCTTTATTACCACTTGACAATCGTTAATAGAAATGTGTTTTGTGGATATTATAGTAATTTAATAGTTGAATTTATTAGTCAATTGAAACTAGACCACCATGAAGAAACCTAGAAGTACTGGATGGACATTTCATCTTAATGTTTGAATCCTCAGCAGTATACATCCATGATCCATTGTATTTTAACTTCAAATCATACTATGATTTAATCGAGTTAGATTGTTTTATTCATGTATGGAATTATTTTTTACATTGTGCATTATTTTGAAGTCTGATCTGAAACGTTAATCTTTACCAAGAGAATTTATGAGTCACATGCTTCTTTTTGGTTTTCAAGTTCATAAATGTGATGTCCACATATAATTGTCGGCTAAGTCATAGTATTGCTTCATCTGATATTCTGGTATTTTGTTGCCTCCTATGAGTAGAGTAACTTCATTCCAATTTCATGACCTTCGTTTTTCATAAGCAAATTGATGAAACAGATTTCCATAACTTAGTGACCTGATATGTTAAAGCTTAATAACTAAAGCTGGATTCTCTAGAACAAGTGATATAGACAGCTGGTGCAAACTTTACCTTAATTTAAAGAACTTGCATAATTATATATAAATTAGAGGACCGGTAAATAAGAAGTTACAATATATGCCTAAGACATTCACAGTACAAAATCCATACTAATTTGGGATTATGAGAAACACTATTAACAGTCCATTGGCCATAAATATTATCATTGAACATTGATAGAAAGCTACATACCTAGGTTTCAATAAAATACAATCAATACTGAGGACTAATTTCATGCTACATCAATTACAACTATTCAGTGATCAAGCAGTGTATTGTAGTCAAAAGGTTCTCTTGTTTAGATTACTGTTAGTTAATAATGAGCAAGTCTATTTCTAAAAAGAGATAAATTGATTGAAATTATTTTATATTAAACAATGCTAACATTTTGGAACTTGATACATTGGGTCAATAGGAAAACGCCAAATGATTAGTGATTGAAATAAAGATGGCTTTTATTTGCGGGGTAAAAGACATAAGTCACTGATAGGCGCGATTTCCTATGGAACAGACACATGTAATTATGAGTAGACATACAATCGATCCGGTTAACCTATAAACTTATTTCTTTATTGCCAATCTTTTAATTCGAGTGTCAGTGAGACTTAAGTACAAGAAGATTGCGCATCAATGTCAGTTGGTGGACACAGTATGTGACGACAGAATCCTACCTAATCATATCTTTCTATAAGACTATAAAACAATCTCTTGTGGACCAGTATCATACTCTTTCTTTTGCTTACGATTGATTAACCATTGTTGAAATGTAAGGTTAAAATATATTACTAATATCACTACTGTTCAAATTCATAGAATTCAACCATAAGTAACTGTGTATTGCTTATCTTCCTATACTTAAGTCTAACCTTATTTTCTATTATTTTAAACATTTACTTCAATTACAACACTCCGCCAGTTATATCTATCAAAACCATCTACACGGTCACACGATTCCATTTATATTTAGTATACTAGTTGATAATTCTATTTTCTAGCATGTTCTAAAAACTTCTCAATAATTTCTATTATTTTATAGAGTTGAGATCATGAGTCAATTGAAGCTAGACCACCGTGGAAAACCTGGAAGCACTGGACGGCCATTTCGTCCTATTGTGGGACTCCTCAACAGTGCGCATCCTTTACATTTTTTCGATTCTTTTCTTCTTTTTTCTTATACAAATCAAGTGAACAATTTCTTTATGATTGATTGATCACTGGGTGGTGATCAATGACATATATGCCAGGTCGTTCTTAGTGCAGATCGAATCCTAACGACCATGTTGCAATGTGGTCACTAGTCTAGGTGACTCGACATTGAGTGCACTATGTTAAGATAAGTTGGTGGTTGGAGGCAGTGAACAGGAAACCCTGGACCTGGGTTTCATGCTACTTGGCACTCGTCAGTAAGGTATACCTGTAATCTTGAGGAAACCGATGCTCCCTGACTGATTCGATACAGTGTTACCCAGCTTCATATTCAGAGAAATTTCCAAACGATTTGTTACGTAGTCATCTTATCTTTTCATTGACTACTTTCTTTGTCAAATCACTATAAACACGATTGTACCGCTTGAGTAAATGGTATCGTTGAACAGAAAATTTTCTTTGCTGAATAGTCTTTAACTAATCTTCAATAATATCAATTATTATATCTATAACACAGATATCATTGAAAAACATTACAAAATTCTCACAAAAATATAAGAGATTTAAAGGCATTACTGAATACAGAAGGTAAACAATCCTATGTAAGCTATACAACAAGAATTCAATTATCTACATCATTTCATTTTAGACAATTCATAATAGTCTTACAGAGAAAATGTTTGGAGTCGGTTATTCTCAATGATTGTGATATTTTTTTGAAAATCTGGTGAACGAGGTGTATAAAATAAGTTATTGATCAAACCATTTTAGTTGTCAGGATAGGGTTGTGGGGACTATTGGGTTTCTGGGTTCGAATCTCGCGAGGTGGGATCGTGGATGCGCACTGCTGAGGAGTCTCACAATAGGACGAGTTGGCCGTCCAGTGCTTTCAGGTTTTCCATGGTGGTCTAGCTTCAATTGACTCATGATTTCAACTATTGGGTTTTGTTGAAATCATAAACCGATCAATTTTAGAATACCATTGAAGACCTGGAAACACTGAATGCTGTTTTGTTATAGCATGAGATTGTGCAATAATGAGGAATTCAGTACTAAGACGAAACAGCGATCCACTGTTTCCAAGTTTTTGGTGTTGGTCTAACTTTGATCAGTTCGTGATTTCAATGAAATCCATTTCAAGTTTGACCAGGTGATGTTTAATTCAAATATTTACCAATGTAAAATCAATTAATATAACAGATGTACTAAGATAACTTTGTGAATCCGTTTCACTGTGTCAAATAAATCTACGCGTGACCACTTTTTCTTTTCACATGCATCATGTCATACGTACATTGAATACAATCAAATGATTGAATAATCAATGAAACTGTTTTACTATCTAGCCATATGTTCTACCGATGATAGGTCTTCTTCAACATTTCCTTATCTCTCTCTTCCTCTTTTAACTTACTAGTATTTTAGAAATGAAGACGTGTCTATATGATAAATACTGAACTTTCATGAGTCAATTGAAGCCAGACCACCATGGAAAACCTGGAAGCATTGAACCATGTGTCAGTGAAGTAATTAGGCTTCAGGTAAAAACTATCATGAATTAAAATTGCTGTTTCACCACATATTTATTATAAATCTATATACTGTAATATATATTTAAAGTTTATTTATTCACAGTTGTTAATGTTGATAGATACAAAAATACACTCACACACACACACACTGATTCATGGATCTGTTTGATGTAAACGTAATAACTACAATAACTTATGTGTGTACTTCAGATTTATACATACAGAAATGTTTGCTTTACAAGGTTGTATCCGTCACTGAATAATATCAACTATGGTACTAATCAGAGATTGTTAGACAACTGGTTTATCCTAGTTTCATACCCTAATAATCAAAGCGTATTCACGAATTCAGACCGTTTGTAATCTTAGCTTCAATGAAAAGGTGATATATTATAGCTATTATCCAATATCTGTGTTTCATAACTAAACCCACTATAGACATGATTGGTCATAACTTCTCAATAAAACTTCAGGAAGTAATCTTGAAGTCGAACAGATGGGAGCAAACTACACTGAATAACTCGAATGACTTATTAGTCCATCAGATATTTGTGTTTGGTTACAAAATAGCTTTGAATATAAAGAGTTATGAGATTACGATGATAAAACAATTTTGACATAACTTTTGAATCCTTCTTTGTTGAATTATTCACCATATTAGAATAATCAAATGTTAATGTTGACAGTTAGAGATGGGGTGGGGCGTCGTCTTGCATCTGTAGTGACGAATAGTTTTTCAAACAGAATTTATGTCTCAAGAACTTTTAAGTCACCTTTGAAATGCACAAGCTCTCTTAGGATGTTGTATACTTTTCAATTCTATTTGTTTTCCATTGCATTTTCATGAACTTTACTTATCACTTTCTCATCGTAATGTCAAGAGTAGGTCAAATTCATTCGCATTATTTGGTCATGTAACGGTTGTTATGTCAATTGTGATTGTGCACTGTACATTTCTACTAGCTAAATTATTGAACTGAATTATAATGAATGATCTCTTCTCTTGTCACAAATTAGAATTTTACATTGAGCATTAGGTTGTCAATTTCGCTTATGTGATATATTCAAAACTCTATAATACAGATAATATTGAATTCTTGGTAATGAATATCCACTGGAAATGTTCACATTACACTGTCCTGTGCAAATAAGTTGACCTGATTATGATAACAAGATTGATCTAGAGACGTGATCACATAGTCGACATGTTATTCGACAACAAGGTGAAACAACTGGTCTTAGCTTCCAGGTACAAAACCTGTTGAATTCGATTTACAAATTAATAAGTGGATCAAATTATTCTCACTTTAAATATGACACTTCAACTTGAGGTAGGGTATAAACTATATGAAATGATTATTTTATAAAAACGTCATATTTACAAACATAATTGAATGATTGAATTAAACAATCAGTGAATAAGTGAACTATGGATGAAAAAAAAGTTTTTTTTTTTGTTTAAAATCATGAAAATTATTTATATTCCCACAAGGTATCCAAACCAAATGTGTTACAGTCTGTTCAATAGTGAATGTATATTACAATGTTTACCGTTGGTTGATAATTTGTATATTGTTACATAACGATATATAGATATACATATACCTATATTAACATTATCCACATCCATGTATAGATTGAATGTGGAACTGTGGTGTTGAAGTCTTTATTCACAACTATGTAGTGATTGTTTACTGAGATAGAAAAAAAACGACAATAATATAGATGTTTACAAATAGCATATGATGTAGTGGTGTAATTAAACAATAATAATAAGCATGGTAAGCAAAGATGGATAGTGGCTAGCAGTGGAATCCAGGACGCGCGTTTTGTTGAACATCAACTCTAAGATGCAGGTACATCCAGCTGACGAGTCCCAAACAGGACGAAACGCGCGTCGAACTGGATTCCACTGCTAGCCACTATCCATCTCTGCTAATCATGCTTGTGAATTTAGGCTATATCGAGGCAATACGCACAGTATGCATATATGCCAATTAGAGACTGACCAGTTGCAGTCCGAATACATCGATGGGAAGATTCAAATAAACAATACTAAGTGAATTCAAACTTCACCTCGTTGCACAAGCAAGTGACTATCAGGACTTGGTGGCCAAGTGGATAACGTGATGGCGTTTGAAGCGAAGAGTACTGGGTTCGAGTCCCAGAGTGGACATCAACTCTGAGATGCAGGTACATCCAGCTGACGAGTCGCAAATAGGACGAAACGCGCGTCCTGGATTCCACTGCTAGCCACTATCCATCTTTGCTTACCAACAATAATTTAGATTATATGTATATGTAATTGTTACAAGACATGTCTTTCCCAATGAAATACACTAAATAATTATGTATATGTAAAGTGGTTGCACGCAATCTAGTAGTGAGTGATTATGTACTTCAATCATCAAAGTGTCCAAATAGTGTGTTTGTGCGCGTGTAGAGCTGGACGAATGGTTTTTGAAGGATATAAATAGGTTTATTATGAAAAACATTTCATGGTTACTGTATGCTACTGTCACAGATTTTGTAATGGTTGAATATTTATAGATGTTAAAGTAAGGGACATTTCCAAAGATCTGTGTTCGGTTATCTGAACTCAGTAGCTTATTGAATAGCACGTGGTTTGAAGTTGATGAATACTGAGTTAGATATTCAGTGTGAATATCAAGAAACCGATGAGTTCCAAATAGGAGAATACGTGATTCTTGCTCACATTATCCACTGAGCTACTAAGTCGATGAAACCAATTCGTTATTGAACGAATAGGATGTTTATATTATTAGTCGAAAGAATTTGAATTATCTCGTTGTACGATAGAATGTAATCAGTCCTTGTTACCAAATATGCATCTTGTATAGATGTCTGCAAAATAGCCATTTTATCATATGCTTTAAAGAATGAATGTGTTGTGTCTAGCAGTGGAGTCCAAAACGCAGGTTTTATCCTATTTGAGAGACGTCAGTTTGATGTACTTATAACATATTGTTGATATACATAATGAAACTCGATTTCAGCACTTTTCATTTGGAATGTCAATGCATTAAGCACAGAGCTAGTGAGTTCAGCAAACAACTATTTTGTTCACTAATTATTTTTATAATTATTATAACCTGAGATAGGAAAATGAAACCCCTTAATAATTATATTTTTCTAGTATGGGGGGATTTGCGTAAATCGTGGGATTATTTTTACTATGATAGTTTTATAGAAGAAGAAGAAGAAGAAGATTAAAGTGTTCAAGACAGCCCTCGAAAAATATGCAAACGCTTATAAAATTTACGGGAAATAAAGGCAATCATAGTTGAGAGAATCTGCGAGATTAAAAAACCAATAAAAAAGACAAATATTAAAGTGGATCAGTTGAAGTTAGACATTAACACCGTTGGATGCCAGCTCAGTGGTCTATTGGTTAAGGGCTTCGGCTCGAAACTGGTAGGTCCTGAGCTCGAATCCCGCGAGATTGGGTTCGTGGATGCGCACTGCTGAGGAGTCCCATAATAGGACGAAACGGCCGTCCAGTGCTTCCAGGTTTTCGATGGTGGTCTAGCTTCAATTGACTCATGATTTCAACTTTGAAAAATATTAAAGTGTTAGAATAATGTTAATGGGTTATGGTAAAAGAGGGACTTAGTAATTACAGTCAAGGAATTGGGAGTGATATATTTAATAGAAACTGAACTCTAGAGAAACACAACACACATATACATATTAAGTTACACTAGCATGTGGATTGAGTATGCTCAATTGAGGACGAATATAAATATAAGTAGTATGATGAACATGGTAGTATGAGAACAAAGAAAAATGATCTAAATACGTTTATTTAGTTAAAGTATGTTGCAATTGAACTTAGTGTTAAGTTGTGGAAACAATGCTGACATCAACTTACCATATTAGCAGACCTGATACGATACTTTACTTTGATGTTCAAGACATTTTAGGGTGAGTTCGTTCAGTCAAATAAACTGATATGTCAGCCTCATAAACTACTGTAGTGAACAAAAACTTTCTGGAGAATACCAATTAATTGGTTAGTGCAAAACTACAGAGTGGTTTCGTAAAATATGAAAACTATGGATTAAATACATAGTTTGCACATCTTTCTTTAGTTACCCTTTACATGCTTCATTGCAATTACTCTCTGTTTTCTTCAAACGAATCTTCTCAATCTTCTGCTGGTATGAGTTTCATTTCCGATTACTGCTGCGTACTACTTATATCTGTCTACATAAGTAACATACACCACGCCCGTCCCTCCTTTAAACGAAAGTCACTCTTGTGGTCGTTCTGCTCGCCATATCACTTCCTTCTTTTCCGCAGTCTGTGCCACGCTCTCCATCAGAATGTCAAGTTCGCCGGCGCGCTGACCCTAGCAACCCGTCGAGCCTTCTAAATCCGACGTCCACCCAGAGAAAGGAAGCACTCTTCCTTCCCTCCACCGACAACCAACGCCTCCCTGCCAGAACATTCCACTAGTTACACCTTCCTGCACAAGTCCGCTTAGACTAGCGACTCATTTCCACAGAACTTCACCCCCTCCACCTTTCATTCGGCAGTTACACAGGAAGTAGTGAACGAACACTCAGATGGGGAGGACCAACTTATGGTTTAATATGCAATCATAGGATGGTTTGACAAAGCGTGAAAGTCATACATCAGATACATTATTTGCACATCATCTTTGAACTGTCTCTTACGAGCTTCATTGTTCCTTCATTCCTGTTGTTATCTTGATTGCATTTAGTTTCCTTCTCTTCACTTCAATCTTCTCAACCTTCTGCTCGCAGTCATATCACTTTCGACTGGTGTTACATACTACTTATGTTTATCAATACACGTAATAAACATCACAGTACTTTTTGGGTGGCATACTTCTGAATGTCGTGATGAGTATTTATCAAGTGAGTTTATGTATTAGCACAAAGTTTTCTGGTAATGCTGTCAGTCTCCTCAGTGTAAATCACACTGTAACTAACCCAATGAATCATGAATACAGAAGGACCAATAGGTAGAACGGCAGATGGTAGATAAGATTTGGTTACGGTGTGCAGGATACATGTTTATTGTTATCAGACGACATAAATTAGAAAAAAAAAATTCATGAATCCTAACTTACTATAACTCCACAAACGTAAACAAACATACACATATTCACATTGTGAACACATTTAATGTCTTCTTATTCATCATCTTACTACAAACAAAATAAATCTTTGAATAAAATTGAACAATCTTTTAGTGTAGTATGGATTGTAAAATGTATTTAGCTTTGGATTTAAGTATTTCACGACAGAAGCTCTTACCAGTTTGCCGAGTGGAATTATTTAAACTTGATGACTTTCTTTTGGACTTAGCTGTTACAGTTTAGACGGATTATGGTATTGACAGTTAACCTTAGTATGCTCATTAATCCTGTTAAAACTTTAAATCCTCTATAATTTTATCACCGTTTCTTGAAAAGCTTTTCACAAAAGCTGAATGCTGATTGGCCGTTTTCTGATAGGGTGATTTCAAGGTCATATGTATATTGAAGAAGTCATTTTGCCTTTATCGAGCCCTGAATTCGCGTTAGAAACGACGATTAAGTAGTGTTAATATATACAATAACACAAATTACTATGTTACAATACGAAAGTTATATTAAATGATAATACAATCTCAGTTGTAACTATTTATGTGGCACTTGATCACCACTCATTTCGAAGCCCTATCAATAACCAACCGAACAATTTGATTGGCGTTATTGTAATCTACTGGTTAAAGGAATCGATGACTACTTCGTAAGCGATTTTGAACTCCAAGTTTGCTTTGATTGAATGGTTGGTATTGTTCACAAGGTGTTCAAATATTGGACTTTTTATGAAACTAGTAATACTTCTTTACAATTATTCCGCAAGATTTTGAACCATGTTAGATAGTCTTGGAGAGTCACCACCACACACGTCATACTTTTTGTTGATTTTCGAACCATAACCAACTTCACTCAATCCCCATGTACTTTCTTATTACTGTCGTTATTCGTGTATTACTCAAACCTCTTTAAAGAGTTTGGGAAATGTAATTAGTATATCGATCAGCCTATGCCTTAATCTACACTTTCATAATTCACTGGACCTACGATCTAACAGCTTAGAATTTACTTTCTCACTGGCTACATACCAGGACGGTCTAACAGAATCTTTGAAAAACCCGGAGAAGTTATTAAAGTCATGAACTGATTCATATGGGAAAATGTCGGCGATTAGAAATTTGAATCGCGTTAACTGACAAATCTGTGACTCTGTTATATCTCGAACTTAGATTCTCGTATGTTGCGTATAACTTGAGCAATCAAACACTAGAACCTTACCAAGTCGCAAATGAGAAGACAGAAGACAAATGGAAGGAATGTTATTCCAAAGAGTGTCAGTTATGATGCACAACTGTCAGGTATTTATAATTTTTAGTAAAAATGAAATAATCATTGTAGTTATTCAATCCGCACACAGGGGATTATTAGCATTTGTCCAATAGGGAAGCTACATGTAGTGATTCTGGAATATTCTTCCGAAAGCTGATTGAATCGGATATGTCCGGCTCTTTCTGAGCTTCTTAGAGTTTCCTCAAGTTCACCCGTGGACCGTCTTCACAGACTCGTTGACAAAAATACAGTTCAGAGGTGAAAATCTTGTATACTATTGAATAAGTAAATTGTTTAATAATCCCTTTAATCTATAACCCAAATAGCCATCGGCTAATCTAATCATTCTCTTGGAAATAAAATACCAAAGTTGTGAGCAACACTTTCAATGTTCAACAAATATGTCGTATGCAGTACTTTCGGCAATGTTTTCATTCATTTAGTGAGTGACTGTTGTATCATAGTATCAACTACATTAAACATTGTGGTCCAAACCCTAACTTTCATGAAATCTGTGTTTTCCCTCCAAAATATTGAACTGTAATACACTAAACATGTACATATCAAACAGTTACTGCTATTTTTAGGCGATTGAATTGAAAACTTCACTCGAAAATGCAATATTTATCCATTAAACAATCAGGAAGATACCCGAATGTGTTGCCCACAACATCATAATCGAGCACTGAAAACGTTGTGCGTAATCTCATACAGAATATAGTGGAATAACAATGAAGTTGGAATAACTCCCATTAAAAACGACTGCTTAACATGACATTTACTGCTTAGAACAATCTCGGGAAGAAAATATCAAAACTATAGTAATAAAAAGCTGGGAAAAACTTTTATTAAAAATAAGAAACAATAAGAAGTCAAATAAAAACAATTAAATCTCCTTTTTTAAAAATGAAAATTGAAAGACAAATTACTTTAATTATGACGAATTAACTTTTAATAATTTGAAGAAAGCATTATCATTTGGTTCACGTCCAAGAAAATCTTTCAACATATCTGCAGCATCTTTAGAACCACCAGGACGAAGAATTTTCTCACGATAATCTCTTCCAACTGATTTACTAAGGCAACCACCATCCATAGCACATTGAAAACGTGATTCAAATATATCAATGCTGTATACTCTACTCCACTTTAAGTAAAAAGAAAAGGTTAGAATAAATCGGATGTATAGATAATCTTGAGGAAATCAGTATTTATAATCAAAGACGGATAGTGGCTAGCAGTGGAATCCAGGACGCGCGTTTCGTCCTATTTGGGACTCGTCAGCTGGATGTACCTGCATCTCAGAGTTGATGTTCATTCAAACAAACAATACTAAATGAATTTAATCAGTATTTATATTTCACTTATCTTCGTCCTCTCTTAATTGGCCAGAACAGTTAACACCTCAAGTTTGTTCGACTACATACTACATACAGAGAGGGAGAGAGAGTATATCGGTTGTGTTTTCTCCGTATTGGAGCTTGGTGAGAAAAGGCCATACATTGGACCTTAAGAGTCAGTATATATGAATTGGCTGAAGAGTGGATACCAGTGTTATTTATTGATGCAAGCATAACCAGAGAACAAGTTCACATCAAACATATTCAATTATTTTGAAAATATTTTACCCATAAATAGTTGATAAGAGAAAATAACTCATAGAGACTTTGAAATCAATATAGACTAGTCTGCGAACAGCTTAGTAACTGAACCCTATATATACGAGTGTAATACATTCATTATTTTTTGCACATTGACATATACAATTAAGACAAGTCTCATATGATATTTGTTAGTTTAATTAATTACCAACAGTAAATAGTGAATATATCAGTTATCCACCAACAAATTATTTTGTGTGTGTGTTGAGTTTAAGTGTTTTTACTAATTCTCTAGTGAAGTTTGATAACTTCAATCAATATACAAGCAGTGACTAGTGGAGTTCAACCAAGTCTGTTGTAGAAATATCAACTCACTGAAGACAATTGGTGAATGGTTGCTCAAACATCGTGGATTGGTTGAAGTTAGACATTAACACCGTTGGATGCCGGCCAGCTCAGTGGTCTATCGGTAAAGTGCTCTGGCGCGAGACTGGTAGGTCCTGGGTTCGAATCTCGCGAGTGCGAGATCGTAGATGCGCACTGCTGAGGAGTCCCATGATAGAACGAAACGGCCGTCCAGTGCTTCCAGGTTTTCGATGGTGGTCTAGGTTAATTGACTCATGATTTCAACTATGAAAATACTGAAATATCCGCAAAAACAATGTATCTCACTGGACCAACAATCACAAACAGAAAATAATACATAAAAGACTATACTTATTAACTTACTAAATAACTATAAAAACGTCCATCATATCCACAAGTTAAATGAAGAAATGATGCAGGCCAAAAAGTATCTGGTATCGGTTCAATACCCAAACATTTTTTACTTAAATTCGTAAAAGTAATCAGTGGATCATCCTGTGTTGAAAAAAGCGAAGCACAAATAAAGTTATATGAACACGATAATAATAATAAATAATGATAATGATGGTCATTTCCAGGCAGAACCAACACACATCAAATAAATAAAAGGATTCCGTTGAAGACATAGTGGATTTGACTGACCAAACATTCCAACAAGTGATTAGTGTATCCGGGGAGAAGCCGAAAAAGTGACAAAATAACAAATGTTAAGAACCTATTATTTTCTTTACCAAAAAAACATCAAACTCACTTCCCAGTTCGTTGTATGAATGGCTTGATCGAATGAGGCTAAAAGTATTTGTCGAGAATAAAATAGACCAGCATTTGCTATACGTGAATTAATTAGATTAGCTAATAAATCTTTTGGAATCGGATCATCATTTGTATCAAGTAGCGCCTTCAGTCCGTCAACATTCCATACCCAATTTTCTAGCATTTGTGATGGACACTCGACAAAATCTGTTTCTACAGCTGTACCACTTCAGAGAAAAAACACAAGTAAATAGACATAAATGTTATCAATATAATAGATGGATAGCGAAAAGCAGTGAAATCTTGGATGCCAGTTTCATCCTCCTATTCAAAACTCGTCATAACTCAATCTACATTCATTACAGTGTATTGATGATCACATTGGGGCACACACCCAGTATGTTCTTCTCAAAACGCAAAAATTGTTATTCAATGGGCTAGTGAGTTTGCATAACCATTAATGGTAAAGGTTTAGAATTATCCCGTTGTTGATATTCACTACTGTTAACAACAACGTATCTAGTCCATAAGATTTATGACAAAGTAGTTATATCGGGATAATCTGCACACGATATACATATGTTAACAACGACTGATCAAAATTCAGTCAACAATATCAACAATGGGATAACTCAAATCTTTATTCATTATGATGTAAATGTTATCAATGCTTTGCCTCTAGTTCAAAATTCAATATTCAAGTGGTATACACTTTCACACAATCTGGTGCCTAATTAAAATTAAAGATCATTATTGATTTATATTATACAGAGAAAGTCTATCACCATCGACCTCAAGGTAACCTCGTCTATGAATAGAACCATTTTATGAGCCTAAATGAACTTAGAACAATGTTATGATCTGTCAGTTTGATCCATTTACAAATTCATAAGCTATATGACACTTATCGAGACTACTTGTGCGAAAATAAGAAGGCCAATCATGTCGAAGAAGCTTTAATACCAAGAACCAAATAATTATGTACATAAGTTATGTCTATATGCAAGAATTAGTGGACTAATCTAAACGAAGATAGGTAGTCGGTTATTTTTGGTAGGCAGAATAACTCATTTACTCATAATAGTGTACCTTTGGATGCATTTCTCATTTGTCTTTAGGACATATGATTCGGTTGATTTTTTCCACAACACATAATAGATAACATTTTTGAACTATCACGTAGATGTACTTTAATTACCATTGGAAGTTGAACAGTCAATTTAAAAGTTCTGATTATAACTCAGCAAAAATTGGTCCTACCTTCAACAGACAAGTAGCAATATGCGTTCAAGAAGTAAAGACTTAGAGCTAATCACCTACCCGAAAGGTCAGACATAAGAATTACTCTTCATAACATTTCAAGCTATGTAGTTTTCTTTCCAGATGAGTTCACTGTATAATGAAAATTACCACTCAACTAAACAAGTCCATAAACTTGTACAATAAAGCTAAAGAGGAGCGAAATGTGATAAATGATCACATCAACTCCATCTCTTCTCATTGCCAGGTAAGGGCGGTCAAACTAAAATGTGACATCAGTGCTTGAAGTCACTAACTCCTAGTCTTAGCCATGTTGGTAGATGCAGGTTACTTGGTTGGGGTCCGCGCGACTATCGTAACCAATGGTTAGAGACTCTAGGTGACATGCCTCGGAATCGGTCACAATGGCGACGGTGTTTAGACACTTTGTCTTTCCTTAAACCGTAAGATTAGACTTACTTTATACCCTTCTTTCTACGAACTAATTCTTTCTCCCCGTATTACATCTTTATATACTTTTTTCTATATTACTACCATTGAAGTAACTACTTCTATGAATTTGGTGTTCACCTTGTTGAGTTGGCCCCCAAATGCCCTGGTACGGCCGAGAGTGGAGAGAGTCCGCTCTCCCTCTCCAAATGCTCTCACATGACCAGCGAATATATAGCCTCTGCCAGGGAAGTCCCACTCACTGCCTTCTCGTGGCATCACTGTTGTTTACGAAATTGAGGGGACGAAAAGCGAATGTCCGGCGCTTTAAGCGGGTTGGTGGACAAGGCGAGTCCACCTAGGGACGTTGGAAAACCCTGATTCCAAACCAATGGTGAACATGGGCTCCAGTATCCTGAGGAAACAAATGGCATATGAACCGATCGTTGGTCACCGGCTACCATGGGACTGCATCTCCTTACGATCTCCACTGCCTTGTGGACTAGACCTTCAGGTCAAAGGCTCGGGTTGTGGTCCCTTAAGAAAACCACCTGCTTCAGTCTGGGCACCTGGGCAGTATCACAGCCCTCACACAAATCAAATGAGATTTGTGAGGCGCATATGTATCTGGTGCTTCTTTGTACCAATATTTATGTGTTTAAATAAAATAAAATAAATTGTTGAGTTGATGAGGTGTGTCAACTTGGACCGATGCATATATGTGCCTGGTCCTACGTTGTAGTTGATTGACTGACTTCTCATTGCTATACACCTAAAGGAGACTAACTGCTTTAAATGAGGAACAATTTTATGATACTGAAAAGTTTCTAGAAAAATACTAGAGTTAATTACAGTAACTTTACTATGTTAAGTGGTTTTTTTCCAACGATAGATGAAGTAAAACCTTAAAAGTCCTTGATCCGACTTCGTTATTAGTTGTAGGTGAATAGTGAGGATGATGAGAGCGGTTGTTTTATACTTCCCAATGTTTTGAACAGTCCTCTAAAATGCTGGCCGAGCATAAGGTAGAGAGCGTGACGGAGATCTCTTACATCCCATTTCCAGATCAAACCGTAGCTGTAAAGACAAAATGACAAGGTTTCGGAATAAAAAGTCACAAAATTAAATGTTATTAGTACTTTATAGACTTCCAATTAAGAGAGACAGTATCCCATAAAAGGTAGCTTCAGTATTTTGTCATTCCCTCTTCATTTCACTCTTAATAGAATTAACATTAATACAACTCTTAAAACATTGTGTAGAAATTGCCATGGATGAATTCTTAGGTTTATGGGGGCCTTAGCTACTCGCGAATTCAAACTCCCTTTATTTTAATCAAGATAATTTGTCATAACCCTGAATCTTCCCAGGTAATCAATCTTCGAGATATTTTATGGAATAGGATGGTGGTGTGACAATTTTCTATTCTTCCCAACATGGTGTTGATTTTGTTTCTTTCCTTTATTTACAATTATCAATTGATGTCTATTGGTGATTCTATTCTATCGATCACTATTAGTTTTCATGTACAAATGCGTTGACAAGTATATGTGTGGCCAGATTGTTTGAAATGCATAACACAAATGCATCACATTTTTCAGATCAAATCCAACTGTTGATTGTTTTACTTAAATTTTCACAGTTGAAATCATGAGTCAATTGAAGCTAGACCACCATCGAAAACCTGGAAGCACTGGACGGCCGTTTCGTCCTATTATGGGACTCCTCAACATTGCTCATCCACTATCCCGCATCCGCCAGAACGGTCGCTCAAAATCAAGAATTGTCTTGAAGATAATACATTACCACAATTGGAGTGCCGACATACGTTTTATAATACACGTGACAGGGTCTTCGGCAAGTGAATTAATTCGAGTATTTAATATTGTGTGGGATCGACAGAAAATGTGTGAAGATATTAAACTTAATTACCAATAACTGAAGTGAACGATTGTATGAAAAATGTTAATATAATTGATTTTTTATATACATATGGAACAAACCACATTCCGTAGTATATATTTTATGATACCTTATCATAATGAAATCAGAATACTGAAAGAGCATTATGGTTCTGAC